>NC_086453.1:260921734-260971734 GCF_028390025.1 Pseudophryne corroboree
GGGCAGTGTCACAGGAGAAGCGAGATAGGGACCTACTCTTACTTTAGCTAATGTTTGCAGTTTGAGAGGTACACCAAGCCTCTACGGGGTTTAGCCCCTTCAAACTTCTCTATGGTAGACAACCCAGAGGGATACTAGATCTATTAAAAGAAGGGTGGGAGCAGCAATTGTCTCAAGAGCCTAACATCATTAATTTTGGGGTGGTCTTCAGTAAGCCGGCTGTCGGGATCCCGGCGCACAGTATACCGGCGCCGGAATCCCGACAGCCGGCATACCGACACTTTTTCTCCCTCTTGGGGGTCCACACCTCCCTGGAGGGAGAATAAATAGCGTGGCACGCGTAGTGCGCCACCGTGCCCGCAGCGTGGCAAGCGCAGCGAGCCCGCAAGGGGCTTATTTGCGCTCACCCATCTGTCGGTATGCCGGCGGTCGGGATTCCGGAACCAGTATGCTGGCCGCCGGGATTCCGGCCGCCGGCGTACCCTACTACACCCTTCATTTTGTGTCTCAATTGTTTGGCTGTTGAAGGCAAATTGCACCACTTCTGACCAAACAATATGGTAAGGGCTCAACAGCATCAAAAATGCAGCCATGGCATTATTGCTGTTAACCGGACCTTTAATACGGGCGACAAGGTACTGGTACTAGTGCCTACTACTGAAAGTAAACTCTATGCCCAATGGCGAGGTCCTTATGAGATCATAGAGGCGGGGCGCCTGTGAACTATAAGGTAAGGCAGGAAGGAAAGAGGTACAAGTCTACCATGTGAGTTTGTTGAAGCCTTGGAAAGAAAGTGCAGTCAGCTCTCTTTAGTGGCCGTGAAAACCCCGGGATGTCAGGTGCCCATTGAAGTCATTTTAAATCCTATCCAGAAACAAAGTGGTAAACTTAATAGCACAATACCAGGTTGTGTTCTCTGCCCTCCCAGGGAAAACTCAAATCATACAGCATGACACTGTTACTCCACCCAGGGTGGTGATAAAACAAAGGCAATACAATGGGAACTGGAAGAGATGCTGCACTTGGGGGTCATAGAGGAGTCAAACAGTGAATGGAATAATCCCATTATTTTAGAGCCCAAGCCTTTTGGAGCTTTGAGAGTCTGTAATGACTTCAGAAAGTTAAATATAGTTAGGTACTGGCATACTCCTTTGACGGAAGCTGCCAAAGCAATGACAGCCTTCTCTACCCCTGTGGGTTTGTTACAGTATACAGTGCTGCCCTTTGGTTTGGCGTCCATGAAACTTTTCAGAGAGCTATGAATAAATTGATCAGACAGCAAAGGGAATCCGCAGCAATGTATTTAGATGACATTATAATTTTTAGCTCTGACTGGGAGCCGCACCTTCCAAAGGTGGAGGCTGTATTACAGTCTCTACGGGCACGCTAGTTCCCAGCTAACCCGGAGAAGTGTTCCATTGGTATTGTGGAGGCAAAGTATCTGGGGTATATTGTAGGCCAAGGGCAAGTTAAACCTCAACCCAGCAAGGTGGAAGCAGTCCTCGCATGGCCTAAGCCAAAATGTCGCAACTCAGGACATTCTTTGGTCTGGTGGGCTATTATCGTAGATTCAGGGGTGGAACTTGCATTGGTGCAGCTGGTGCAATGCACCAGGGACCCACCGCGATGAAGGGGCCCACAGCCGGAGGCACTGCAATGAGTCAGACTGACTCATAACATGCCACCCGCCGGGACGCTGCAAGCCGCCAGTCCCCCTTAACAGAATGAGGCTGAGCTGGTGTGCAGAGCTGCGATCTGGCTAGAGGGAGAGGAGGATGCAATGGAGGGGTCTGGAGAAGGAGGAGGAGCCATCTTTCCCTCTCATCCATGGGCAGCCCAGCTGTTTCATTATGCTACCGGTGCCGGAGCATCACGTGACCATGCAGCTAAACTGTAGAGTAGCTGAGGGAAAGCAGCAGCATTCCTTGTGTGCCGGTCAGGCAGGTTTTTATTTAGTTTTATTTTAATTTAAATTTCTGCAGCAGGTTACATTGGCTTCCACAGGGAAACATCGGGGGTGTAGAGTGGATCTTGATCCAGAGGCACCAACAGGCTAAGGGCCTAATTCAGACCTGATCGCTCGCTAGGTTTTTTTTGCAGTCCTGCGTTCGCATAGTCTCCACCCACCGGGGAGTGTATTTTAGCTGTGCAAGTGTGCGATCACATGTGAAACCGAGTGTACAAAAAGAGTTTGTGCAGTTTCTGAGCAGCCCAGGACTTACTCAGCCGCTGCAATCACTTCAGCCTGTCCGGGCCCGGAATTGACGTCAGACACCCTCCCTTCCAACGCTTGGACTCGCCTGCGTTTTTCCAGATGCTCCCAAAAAATGGTCAGTTGCCTCCCACAAACGCCTACTCCCTGTCAATCACCTTGCGATAGCCCATGCGAATGGATTATTCGCACAAACCCATCGCAGAGCAAAACCGTTTTGTACCCGTGTGATGCACCTGCGCATTGCGGTGCATACGCATGCGCAGTTCTGGCCTGATCTCAGCAATGCAAGAAACGCTAGCGATCAATCAGGTCTGAATTAGGCCCAAAAGCTTTAGGCTGTCCCAGGATGCATTGGGGCCTCCTCTATAACCCCTCCTCCAGGCACTTTGAGCTCAGTTTCAGTTGGAGTCTGCAGCAGCAGGTCACTTAACAGGTGGGCTGCACTGCGCAGCCCTGAAAAAGCTTCCATCACCTCCCAAGCAGCGTTGCATACTCCCGCGGCCTGTTCCTGGGTACTTTCGGTGGAGATGCTCTGGCTTTAGTCACACGGGCACAGTCGCTCTCCTGGTTCGCGTGGCTGCTATAGGGAGGAGGTAAGAGTGTCCCCCAGGCAGGACCCACCATTAAATTGCATTCCGTCCGTGACATAGGGAGATGGGTCGCGGTGCTGGCGTGGACACTGTCACCATGCAGGGACCCCACTAGATCACCAGGGCAATAGAGCACAGGTTGGGTGTCTAACGCCCCATTTAATAAGGCTCACTAGTACCTGGGGTGGAAGTCCAGCATAAGGGAGCCGGCGCTTGACCTGTAGCCTCTCCCCGACCCAGGACGACATCTTCTGCAGATTTTCCCACCCTGGTGCTGCCTCACACTCTCCCTCACTCCCTGACTGAGATGCTGGGTGCCATCTTATAAGCATAGTTGTGGCTAGTCTCTGAGACTGCAGAGCAAGGTCTCCCTTGTAAAGCCGCCTGTATACAGCGCTGTGACTTTGAAAATACTTAAGTATTCTACATGTCTTTATACAGACAGCGTTAGTTAAGAAAAAGTGTACCTATTACAAGATATATTGTACGAGTAGTCTGATATATAACTCTGGTCTAGGACCGTACTGTGTTTTATATATTTATATATATATATATATATATGTATATATATCTGTACATCTACTAGTCCAGTGCAGTTTTATTGTCATAATTATCTGCATTGACTGTGACTGTGTGTGCCTGTATCTGCTGTGTGGTTTCACTTTCAGTGTTTCTCTTACGTCCTTGGGGATACTGGGACTCTATTTAGTACCATGGGGGTATAGACGGGTCCACTAGGAGCACTTTAAGAATTTGATAGTGTGCACTGGCTCCTCCCTCTATGCTCCTCCTACCAGACTCAGTTTAGAAAAAGTGCCCGGAGGAGCCAGTCACGTCACTGGAAGCTCCTGAAGAGTTTTCTGCAATTATTTTATTGTTTGTTATTTTCAGGCAGGACTGGATGGCACCAGCCTTCCTGCTTCATGGGACTTAGGGAGGGGGGGGGAATGGCCCAACCTCTTGAAGGGTTAATGGCCTTGTTCCCCGCTGACAGGACACTAGCTCCAGAGGGAACTATTCGCAAGCCCCACCACGGCGAGCGTACATTCCCACAGCACGCCGCCACCCCTAACAGAGCCGGAAGATAGAAGAGTGGTGAGTACTAATCTAGCGTCCCGGTTAGTGGGTCGCCGGCCATTATGGTGGCATGAGGGTACAGAGATGCATGGCTTCTACATGGGGGAGCTGGTCCTCCATACATGGTGCAGAAGCACGGCTATTGAGGGAGCGAACTGAGTCTCAGTACACTATAGGTGGCTTACTCCATTTTAAGCACAAAATTATCCCGCAATGAGAAAGAGGTGCAATACTTAAGAAAATCGATGACTGAGTTTATGAAAAGTGACTCAGTACCCACACCAGCGTCTCAGTCCCCTGCCATTTGTCCACAAGAACATCCTTTGGCCCATATCCTGCAGTCTGACTCTGATGATGAAGGGTCAGAAATGGAAGAGGGGGAGGTGGACTCAGAGGTGGGGGGATGTTACTCTGTCAAAGGCAATAGAGGCTCTCATAGAAGCTATCAGAGAAGTTCTGCATATCTCTGATAAGGTGACAAAGGAGACTTAGGAATCTTATTTTAATATAAAAAATAAATCCTAAGCCACTTTTCCTGTGTCAAAGGAACTAAATACCCTGTTTGAAGAACCGTGGGTTAATCCTGATAGGAAATGTCAAATCCCTAAAAGGTTGATATAATCTTTTCCTTTTCCTCCTGAGGATAGGGAAAAATGGGAAAATCCACCGATAGTGGATGCATCAGTATCCAGGCTGTCATGGAAAATTGTATTACCTATCCCGGGTGCAGCCTCCCTAAAAGACACGGCTGATCGTAGAATTTAGACTACACTCAAATCTTTGTATAAAGCTGCTGGGGTGGCCCAGAGACCCACTATAGCATGTGGGTGGATTACGAAAGCCATCGCCAAATGGTCAGGTAACCTACATGAGGGGTTAGATACTTTGCCTCAGGGGGAGATTATTTTACTCCTGCAACATATACAGGACTCTGCGAATTTTATGGTGAAAGCTATAAAAGAAATAGGCTTGCTTAATGCACGCACCACTGCTATGGCAGTGTCAGCGTGCAGAGGCTTATGGCTACACCAGTGGACTGCTGACGTGGACTCCAGGAGAGCGGGGAACCCTTCACAGGAGAGGCCTTATTTGGAGATGATCTAGACAAATGGATCTCCAAAGCTGCTGTGGATAAGTCCACGTATCTACCTCCTGCAGCTCCCCCAGCCAGGAAGGCCTACTCAGGACCTAATCTACAGTCCTTTCATACTGCCAAGTTTAAGGGCAAGACCAGAGGTTCTTCTACAGCCAACAGAGGTGCTAGAGGTAAACCACGCAAATCAGCAACTGCTGGTTCACAGGAACAGAGCTCAAGTTCTGCTTCCTCAAAGCCTTCAGCATGACAGTGGACCGCAATTCCTGGAGGACTGGCAGGTGGGAGCCCGGCTACAATTTTTCAGTCACCTCTTCATGCCAGGATCCCTGGGTCATAGATCTTATTTCCCAGGGCTACAGACTGGAGTTTCAGGAGCTCCCACCTCACAGATTCTTCAAATCAGGCTTACCAGTTTCACAAGAGGCAAGTATAACCTTACAGGATGACATTCAAAAACAGGTACAGACTCAGGTAATTGTTCCAGTTCTACCTCATATGCAAAACAAGGGATATTATTCCAACTTGTTTGTAGTACCGAAACCCGACGGTTCGGTAAGACCGATTTTGAACCTCAAGTCGTTGAACCCGTACTTATGAGTGTTCAAATTCAAGATGGAGTCTCTGAGCGCGGTGATCTCAGGTCTGGAGGAGGGGGAATTCCTAGGGTCTCTGGAAATCAAGGATGCGTACCTTCACATTCCGATCTGGCCGCCTCATCAGGCTTATCTACCGTTTGCACTGCAGGACTGCCACTACCAGTTCCAGGCCCTGCCATTTGGTCTCTCCACGGCACCGAGAGTGTTCACCAAGGTGATGGCAGAGATGATGTTTCTACTCTGCAAACAGGGAGTGAACATAATTCCGTACCTGGACGATCTTCTGGTAAAGGCACCGTCCAGGGAGCAGGTGCTGGACAGCATTTGCCTCTCATCCAGACTACTCCTGGATCACATGTGGATTCTGAACTTTCCAAAATCTCAGCTTGAACCGACATGGAGGATTCCTTTCCTGGGAATGATGCTGGACACAGAGTCTCAGAGAGTGTTCCTTCCCTTGGAGAAGGCTATGGTAATCCAGACGATAGTTTGAGCTGTTCTGAAGCCAACCCGGATGTCGGTGCATCTGTGCATTCATCTTCTGGGGAAAATGGTGGGCTCTTACGAGGCGCTTCAGTACAGAAGGTTTTATGCGAGGCCCTTCCAGCTGGATCTGTTGGACAAATGGTCCGTATCGCATCTTCACATGCACCAGAGGATCTGTCTGTCGCCAAAAGCAAGGATCTCCCTTCTGTGGTGGCTACAGACTTCTCAACTTGTCGAGGGTCGGAGGTTCAGGATTCAGAATTGGATTCTGCTAACCAAAGACGTAAGATTCAGAGGTTAGGGAGCAGAAACTACACCCAGGGGTGTAGTTTCAAGGAAGATGGTCAAGTCGGGAAGTCGACCTTCCAATAAACATCTTGGAACTCAGGGCAATCTACAACACCCTTCTGCAGGCCTCCTCTCTACTTCGGAATCAGGCAATTCAAGTCCAGTCGGACAATGTAACAGTGGTAACGTACATAAACCGACAGGGCAGAACGAAAAGCAGAGCAGCAATGTCAGAGGTGTCAAGAATTATCCTCTTGGCGGAAAAACACGCCATTGTCAGGTGGTCTTCATTCCGGGAGTAGACAACTGGGAAGCAGACTTCCTCAGCAGACACGACCTGCACCCGGGGGAATGGGGCCTCCACCCAGAGGTGTTCCAGTGGTTGACATGTCGGTGGGGATATCCACAGATTGACATGATGACCTCTCGACTCAACAAGAAGCTCAAGCGGTACTGTTCCAGGTCGAGGGACCCACAAGCAGTGGCAGTAGACGCTCTGACAACTCCATGGGTATACCAGCTGGTGTACATTTTTCCTCCACTTCCTCTGATCCCAAGAATTCTTAACAGAATAAAAAGGGAAAAGGTTCAAGCAATCCTCATTGCTCCGGACTGGCCTTGAAGGGCCTGGTATGCGGATTTTCTCGAGATGCTGATCGAGGTTCCGTTGCCTTTGCCTCTTTGCGAGGATCTTCTGCAACAGGGCCTGTTCATCTATCAAGACTTACCGTGGCTACGTTTTACGGCATGGAAGTTGAATGGCTGATTCTAGCCAGGAGAGGGATTCCTGACAAGGTCATCCCGACTATGATCCAAGCCAGGAAGAGGGTAACATCTAAACATTACAACCGTATTTGGAAGAAGTATGTCTCTTGGTGTGAGAGCAGACAATATTCTGTGGTGGACTTTCATCTTGGATGTCTCCTGATTTTTCTGCAGTTGGGAGTAGATGTGGGCCTACGCCTAGGCTCCATTAAAGTCCAGATTTCGGCCTTGTCTATTTACTTTCAGAAACAATTGGATTATCTTCCTGAGGTCCAGATGTTTTTTAAAGGTGTTCTGCATATCCAGCCTCCCTTTGTGCCTCCCACGGCACCTTGGGATCTCAAGTTGGTGCTGCAGTTTCTCCAATCGGACTGGTTTGAACCATTACAGGAGGTTGACGTAAAGTACCTTACTTTGCAGACCGTCACACTGTTTCCCTTGGCTTCAGCAAGACTTGTGTCGGAGCTCGGGTCGTCGTCTCACAAGAGCCCTTACTTAATTTTTCATGAGGACAGAGCTGAACTCAGAACTCATCAGCAATTTCTTCCAAAGGTAGTGTCTGCGTTTCACATCAACCAACCTATTGTGGTTTCGGCTGTTATGGACACCTCTACTACTTCAAAGTCTTTGGGTGTTGTGAGGGCTTTGAAGGTGTACATAAAGAGGACAGCTCATCACAGGAAATCCGATTCGCTGTTCGTTCTCTATAATCCCAATAACATTGGGTGTCCTGCTTCAAAGCAGTCTATTGCACGCTGGACCAGGCTTACTATCCATCATGCTTATTCCACGGCAGGATTGCCAGTTCCAAAATCTGTACTGGCCCACTCTATTAGGTCGTTGGGTTCTTCTTGGGTGGCTGCCCGGGGTGTCTCGGCTTTACAGCTCTGCCGAGCAGCTACTTGGTAAGGTTCGAACACATTTGCAAGGTTTTACAAGTTCGATACTTTGGCATCTGAGGACCTTCAGTTTGGTCAATCAGTTCTGCAGGAACCTCAGCACTCTCCCACCCAGTTTGGGAGCTTTGGTACTTCCCCATGGTGCTAAATGGATTCCCAGTATCCCCAATGATGTAAGAGAAGATAGGATTCTAATTACCTACCAGTAAATCCTTTTCTCAT
Organism: Pseudophryne corroboree; assembly: GCF_028390025.1. Taxonomy (NCBI): domain Eukaryota; kingdom Metazoa; phylum Chordata; class Amphibia; order Anura; family Myobatrachidae; genus Pseudophryne; species Pseudophryne corroboree. The sequence continues at coordinate 260,929,969 of NC_086453.1, forward strand.
ACTCCGTAGGGGATACTGGGTGCCCGCCCAGTGCTACATTCTTCCTGCACTGTTACTTATTTAAGTATTCTGGTTTGTTCAGCTGTTGCTATTCATGTTTCAAGTTTGGTTAGCATGGCTTTCCTATTGTTCTGGGTGCTGGTTCGTAATCTCACCACTTCCCTTATCTATCCTTTTCTCAAAGTATGTCTGTCTCCTCGGGCACAGTTTTCTAGACTGAGTCTGGTAGGAAAGGAATAGAGGGAGGAACTAGCGCACACTATCAAATTCTTAAAGTGTCCAAGGCTCCTAGTGGACCAGTCTATACCCCATGGTACTAAATGGATTCCCAGTATCCCCTACGGACTACGAGAAAAGGATTTACCGGTAGGTAATTAAAATCCTATTTTCACAGACATATCTATCACTATATTCTGTACCCTACAGGACTTGGTGCATCAGGGTCATATATATAGTGCATCACAGTATTTACCTATTACTTGTATTCTACTGTGTACTCAGTCACATAATACCAGAATTATTCACCGGTGCTGTGTACTGTGTCTACAGTCACATGCTAATGGATTTATTTGCAGGTATTGTACTCTGTCTGCCTTTATCGTACTAATTCGCTCTGTTGTTGCATTTGTGTACAATGTCTAACAAGAAGGGCAGTAAGTCTGTAAACGCTCCTGCATCATGCAGAGCTTGTGCTAAAAATTTACCAGAGGGTGACGATGTGTATGATGGTCTGTGTACTATGTATCATACATCTCCCAGTCAGTCCTCAGCTCCTTTAACCAATCAGGAGCCACCCTAGGCTGCGTTCACAAACCTACTGGGTACTCTGTTGGAATGCCTTTACGCCCCCTATGGGACCACCTGTGCCATTACATCCACAAATTGCCCCTATGGTTAATCCGCCTTGGGTGGAAAATTTGTCTAACAAGTTGCAGCAATTAAATCATTCCTTGGTCAGACAAAAATCTACTCCAGATCACTCTACTGTCTCTGGTCATCTAAGCGGGCTACTTCCTCCTTACAATCCACAAATCTCTCAGATGTTGCATCTGAAGAGGAGGGGGAGCATACTCTCCTATCAGACAATGAATCAGGTGATTCTGATTGATGGTTGCTATTATGCAAATCCTACAAATCACTGATAATGAGGATTCCACTACTGTGGCTAAGAAAACTAATATGTTTCAACGGCAGCAGGTGGTTAAAAATTTATTACCCCATTCTGATCATTTGGTGGACATCAGGCAGGAGCCTTGGTCTAATCCAAGGAAGAAAGTCCCTCTGTCTAAACGGGCCTTGGCTCACTATCCTCTACCTGCAGAGTTATGTAACAAGTGGGAAAATTCACAGCCGTGGATTCTCATGTCACCCGCCTAGTGGTGTCGTCCACTCTGCCTGTCACCACTGTTACTTCACTGAAGGAACCGACAGATAAGCATGTGGATACTCCCTTACAGGTGCTGTACATAGACCCACATTATTGCGGCCTCTTGGGCTGCAAAAGGAATTGAAGCATGGGTTCAGGCATTAGAGGAAGAGCTGCCTGAGGATATATCTGACAATGCCAGACAATACTTGTCTCACATTACCACCGCTGCCTATTACATTCAGGAGGCGTCCTCTCAGGCGTGTTTTGGCAATCAAGGTGTTGACTACGTCTGCCCTGGCTCGCCATATTCTGTGGTTGAGGTCATGGAAGGTGGACCTAGACTCCAAAAAGACCTTGGTGGTACACCCCTTTAAGGGGGACATTTTGTTTGGGGAAGACCTAAATAAAATTGTGTCTGAATTGGCGGCTGCTAAGACTGCGTTTCTCCCAAATACTAATTCTCCTGCAAAGAAAGCTAAAGGTACCACATTTAATTCCTTTCGGCCTCAAGAAAAAGCAAAAGGTCAGGCATACCGAGACAATCTCGTGCTCCCAAAACCACTAAGCCAAAAGGCAAAGCAGTCCTGGGCGGCCCATCAGCCTGCTTTTAAACAAGACAATCCCGCCGAATGATGGGGGGGCGTCCCTCTGGGGGACCCCAGGGTGGGAGGCCGACTTCTGCAGTTCACCCAGGTCTAGTTAATGACCACTTCAGATGCATGGGTGTGAGAAGTTGTCTGTCACGGGTACGCAGTCTCCTTCAACAGACGTCCCCCTCGCCAGTTTTGCACCACAGTTATCCCTTCGGATCCATTAAAGGCGCAAGCTTTGCAAAAGGTTGTGAGTTCTCTTCTGAATACAGGAGTGGTAAGTGCCGGTTCCTCTGGCCCAGAGAGGCAGAGGTTACTACTCGACCCTGTTTCTAGTTCCAAAACCCAATGGGTATTTCCAGGCCTATCTTCAACCTCAAATCACTGAGCAAGTTTGTGAGAGTGTCCAAGTTCCGTATGGAAAAACTGCGCTCAATTATACTGGATATGGAACCCGGAAACTATATGGTATCCCTGGATATACAGGATGCGTATCTGCATATAACTATTGCCATATCGCATCAGCCGCATCTGCGATTTGCTATTGGCAACCTCCACTATCAGTTCCAGGGTCTTCCATTTGGACTGGCTACAGCTCCTCGGATCTTCACCAAGGTCATGGCCGTAATGACAGCCCATCTCTGTCGCCAGGGAGTCAGGATCCTGACGTATTTGGATGACTTGCTGATTCTGGCAAACTCCTACGATATCCTCCTCAGTCATCTGCAGCTGACGGTAAGCTTCTTACAAGCCCATGGGTGGCTCCTCAATTTAAAGAAATCATCCGTCCCAGCTCAGATCATGGTACAACTGGGATCACACCTGGACACACACAGTCAATGACTGTTTCTGTCTCCAGAAAAAGTCCTGAGACTTCAAGACAGGATAAGATGCTTCCTTTGTCGCCCCAGAGTGTCGATACACTTTACACTCGATGCAAGTACTTGGCCTGATGGTGTCGGCATTCACCATGGTAGACTATACTCATTTTCATACTTGCCCTCTACAGAGGTTAATCCTTTCCAAGTGGGACGGCCTACCTCATCGGGAGAGAACTCACTTGATCACTTTGACTTCGGAGGTTCATCTGTCGCTGACCTTGTGGCTACAGGACCAGCAATTGAACAGGGGCCATCCCTTCTAGATTCCTGACTGGGTCCTGCTAACAACGTACGCCTGTCTGAGGGGATGGGGTGTGGTGTTGGAGCAACACTCTTTTCAGGGTCGCTGGACCAAGGAGGAGTCACTCCTCCCAATAAACATGCTGGAGTTGCGGGCAGTGTTCAATGCATTGACTCTCGCCCTGCCTCTGGTACAGAACAGGCCAGTTCAAGTACGGTAAGACAATGCGACTACGGTTGCATACATAAACCATCAAGGCGGCACTCGAAGTCGCATGGCTATGATAGAAGTGTCAAAAATCCTTCGTTGGGCAGAACGCCATATGCAAGCAATATCGGCAGTGTTCATTACGGGTGTCCTAAACTGGGAAGCGGACTTCCTCAGTCACCACAACGTGCACACTGGAGAGTGGAGTCTTCATCTAGAAGTCTTTCAACTCCTAGTGGACAAGTGGGGTTTACCAGATGTAGACCTAATGGCATCTCGACACAATCACAAGGTTCAGGTCTTTGGATAAAGGTCCAGGGATCCTCAAGCAGCGTTCGTGGACGCACTGGCAATTCCATGGAACTTTCGGCTTCCCTACGTGTTCCCTCCAGTGTCACTCCTGCCCGGGATCCTGCGTACATTCAAACAAATCGGAGGATTTCTACTTCTAGTCACTCCACCGTAGCCCAAATGGCATTGGTTTTCAGACCTGCAGGGTCTATCGAAAGAGCGTCCTCTTCTACTTCCTCAAAGCCCAGACCTCCTCATACAGGGCCCTTGTCTTTATCTGGACCTGGCCAGGCTGGCTTCGACGGCGTGGCTCTTGAGGCATCACTCCTGAGAGCCAAAGGATTTTCTGAGGCGGTCATTTAAACTATGTTAAAAGCCCGCAAACCGGCATCTGCTCGGATTTTTTACAGGGTCTGGAATTCTTACTTAACCTGTTGTGCTGATAAGAATTATGATGCATACAGATTCAGAACTTCCAGAATTCTGGCTTTTCTACAAAGAGGCCTGGACTTAAGCCCTTGTCTGGCCTCCCTCAAGGTTCACATATCTGCCTTGTCGGTATGGTTTCATGGCAATTGCGTCTATACCTGACGTTCATACATTCACTCAAGGTGTCTTACGGATTCAGTCTCCCTATGTCACTCCTGTGGCTCCATGGGATCTGTCTGTTGTCCAGAATGCCCTGCAAGAGTCTCCTTTTGAACCTCTTGAGATGGGGGACCTTAATTGGCTCGCGGCCAAGGTCTTGTTTTTACTGGCTATTGCCTCTGCAAGAAGGGTGTTTGACTTAGGCGCATTGTCCTGTCATCCACCCTTTCTAATATTTCATCGTGACCGGGCAGTTCTTAGAACTCGCCCAGGTTATTTACCTAAGGTAGTGTCATGTTTTCACCTTAACCAAGAGATTGTGGTTCCGGCCTTTATCTCTTCTGATTTGTCCTTCAAAGAGCGGGCTTTGGATGTGGTACAGGCTCTCCATATATATGTGGAGAGGACTGCCTCTATCAGGAGGTCAGATTCCCTTTTTGCTGGTTTTCATAAATGTGTCTGGCCTGCGAATAAGCAAACCGTGGCCAGATGGATTAGAATGGTGATTGCACAAGCTTATGTGCAGTGTGGTCTCCAGCTCCTGCTGCTATTAATGCCCATTCTACTCAGTCTGTTGGACCTCCATGGCACGTCCACAAAACAATTGTGTAAGGCGGCTACGTGGTCCTCGGTGAACACGTTTAGTAGGTTCCATGCCTTTGATACTTCCGTCTCCCAGGATGCTTCCTTTGGACGCCGGGTTCTCATACCAGCTAAGACGCATCCCCTCCCTTGAGGAACTGCTTTAGGATATCCCTGTGGAAACTAATGTAACCTGCTGCAGAAAAGTAAGTTATGGTATTATTATTATTATTATTATTATAATCCTTTATTTATATGGTGCCACATGGGATCCGCAGCACCCAATTACAGAGTAAACAAGCAAAACATGAAGACAGTGACCTACAGTTCAATACAATATAGGACAAGTACAGGGTATATAAACATAGCTGCATCAGTAGACAGTACTGAAATAAGTATCAGGGTGGCAAAAAAACCAAAGCATTTGGTGCCATCAAAGGGAGTATTGAAAAGAAGATAAGTTAAGCAAGAGACATAAAAGCACATAAGGGAAGAGGTTCCTGCTTGTGAGAGCTTACATTCTAAAGGGGAGGGGCACACAGACAGGGGTGACACAGATGGAGTAGAAAGTGAGCGTGGGCCACAGAAGGCTTAGGATGAGAGATGGCTGGGTTTGGTGAAGAAGTGTGTCTTGAGAGCCCGCTTGAAGTTTTGTGGAGAGTCTGAGTGGGAGAGGTAGAGTATTGCAGAAAAAGGGAGCAGCACGTGCAAAATCTTGGAGATAGGAGTGGGAGGAGGTAATCAGAAAGCAGGAGAGGCGGCGTGCATTAGCAGAGCGAAGAGGACGGGCGGGAGTGTAGAGGGAGATAAGGTCAGAGATGTAACTGGGAGAGGATTGAGGGCTTTGTAAGTGAGTGTGAGAAGCTTGAAATGGATTCTGAAGGGGAATGGGATCCAGTGAAGGGCTAGTAAGGGAGGTGAGGTGGATGTAGAGCGTTTGGCGAGGAAGATGATCTGGGCAGCAGCATTGAGGATAGATTGGAGTGGAGAGATGTTTGTGTTAGGGATGCCAGTCAGGAGAAGATTAAAGTAGTCTAGTCTGGAGATGACCAATGAGTGGATAAGGGTCTTTGTGGCATCCTGGGTGAGAAAGGGTCTGATCCTGGAAATATTTTTGAGATGAAAATGACAGGTTTGTGATAGGTGCTGAATGTGTGGTTTGAAGGAGAGGGAGGAGTCAAGGATTATTCCAAGACAGCGCACTTAGGGGCTAGAGGAGATAGTTGTATAGACTTACCATTGTTCACTCTCTTTCTGCAAGGTACATTGGTTTCCACATGGCGCCCACCGTGACAGACCTAGCATCTATGGGTTTGTATGGCATTAGCCGCTGGTCCCTTCTCCTGTCCTGATAATGTGGTTCTATGTGACTAACATCTACCTTCTCTCTTTCCTGCTCCTGCATTGGACAGGTTAATGAAACTGAGCTCACAGTGCCTGGAGGTGGGGACAGCCTAAAGCTTTAGCCCATTGGTGGCCAACCCACGGCTCTCAAGCTGCATGCGGCTCTTTCAACATCCGCATGCGGCTTGATCACCTCCCGGCCACCGCCCCTCCCTCCCTCTGCTGCTCACCGCGCTGCTGCTCTGAGGGGAGGAGAGTGCAGCGTGCGCCTCTCCTGCCCCTCAGTGTCTACCTTCAATTCGGTGCTGGCCCGTGAGCCAATCCGAGCTCGCGGACCGACAGCCAGGGCTCCTGATTGGCTGCTGGACCACGATTTTTGAATGGCTCATGGATCGGCACCTAATTGAAGATAGACACCTGCACCGCCACCGGAGACTGAGGGGCAGGAGAGGCACACGCTGCGCTCTCCTCCCCTCATACACAGGACAGCAGCGCCATGGTAAGCAACAGGGGAAGAGGGGGCACTGTGAGGACATGTGTGCCTGGCATTCGGGGCATATCTGGGACTGCGGGGGGCCTGTGTATCTGGCACTGGGGGCATTCTGGCACTTGGGGGCATATCTGGCACTGGGGGCATTTCTGTATTTGCACTGGGGGCATATTTGGCACTGTGGGGACATGTGTATTTGGCACTGGGGGCATTTCTGTATCTGGCACTGGGGGCATATATGTATCTGGCACTGTGGGGGCATATCTGGCACTGTGGGGCATATCTGGCACTGTGGGGACATGTGTATCTGGCACTGGGGTCATTTCTGTAACTGGCACTGGGGGCATATATGTATCTGACACTGGGGGCATATCTGGCACTGGGGGGCATATCTGGCACTGTGGGGGCATTTCTGTATCTGGCACTGGGGGCATTTCTGTATCTGGCACTGGGGGCATATCTGGCACTGGGGGCATTTCTGTATCTGGCACTGGGGGCATATCTGGCACTGGGGGCATATACAGTATGTATCTGGCATTTCTGTATCTGGCACTGGGGGCATTTCTGTATCTGGCACTGGGGGCATATCTGGCACTGGGGAGCATATATATATATCTATCTGGCACTGGGGGCATTTCTGTATCTGGCACTGCGGGACATGTGTATCTGGCACTGTGGCATTTCTGTATCTTGCACTGGGGGCATATCCGGCACTGGGGGCATATATGTATCTGGCACTGGGGGCATATCTGGCACTGGGGGCATATACAGTATGTATCTGGCACTGTGGGGACATGTGTATCTGGCACTGGGGTCATTTCTGTATCTGGCACTGGGGGCATATCTGGCACTGTGGAGACATGTATCTGGCACTGGGGGCATTTCTGTAGCTTGCACTGGGGGCATATCTGGCACTGGGGGCATATCTGGCATTGGGGACATATCTGGCACTGTGGGAGCATGTCTGGCTCTGGGGGCATATCTGGCACTGTGGGGGCATTTCTGTATCTGGCACTGGGGGCATTTATGTATCTGGCACTGGGGGCATTTCTGTATCTGGCACTGGGGGCATCTCTGTATCTGACGCTGGGAGCATTTTTGTATCTGGCACTGGGTGCATTTCTGTATCTTGCACTGGGGGCATATATGTATCTGGCACTGGGGGCATTTCTGTATCTGGCACTGGGGAGCATATATATATATATATATATATATATATATATATCTGGCACTGGGGGCATTTCTGTATCTGGCACTGCGGGGACATGTGTATCTGGCACTGGGGCATTTCTGTATCTGGCACTGGGGCATATATGAATCTGGCACTGGGGGGATTTTTGGCACTGGGGGCATATCTAGCACTGTGGGGGCATTTCTGTATCTGGCACTGGGGCATATCTGGCACTGGAGGGACATGTGTATCTAGCACTGGGGTATTTCTGTATCTGGCACTGGGGAGCATATATATATCTGGCACTGGGGGCATTTCTGTATCTGGCACTGCGGGGACATGTGTATCTGGCACTGGGGCATTTCTGTATCTGGCACTGGGGGCATATATGAATCTTGCACTGGGGGGATTTTTGGCACTGGGGGCATATCTGGCACTGTGGGGGCATTTCTGTATCTGGCACTGGGGCATATCTGGCACTGGGGGGACGTGTATCTAGCACTGGGGCATTTCTGTATCTGGCACTGGGAGCATATCTGGCACTGGGGGCATATACAGTATGTATCTGGCACTGTGGGGACATGTGTATCTGGCACTGGGGTCATTTCTGTATCTGGCACTGGGGGCATATCTGGCACTGTGGGGACATGTATCTGGCACTGGGGGCATTTCTGTATCTTGCACTGAGGGCATATCTGGCACTGGGGGCATATCTGGCATTGGGGACATATCTGGCACTGTGGAGCATGTCTGGCTCTGGGGGCATATCTGGCACTGTGGGGGCATTTCTGTATCTGGCACTGGGGGCATTTCTGTATCTGGCACTGGGGGCATTTCTGTATCTGACGCTGGGGACATTTTTGTATATGGCACTGGGTGCATTTCTGTATCTTGCACTGGGGGCATATATGTATCTGGCACTGTGGGCATTTCTGTATCTGGCACTGGGGAACATATATATATATATATATATACTAGGTGATTCACCAGCCCCTGCGTGCGCTTCCACCCCTTAACCATTGCACGCCCTTTGCCCGTGCAATATTTAACCACTCACACAATTATGATTGGAGGCAATACTCCATATAATAAAAATATTGCACGCCACAAGGGTGTGCAAGGGTTAAGGGGGCGTAGCCCCTTACGACGGTGTGAAGAGTGCCCGTAGGGCGCGATGAATCACCTAGTATATATATATATATGTGTCTGTTGTGTGTGTGTATGTGTGACTACTGCATAATGTATGTAAGCGTCATTGGTACAGGGGGCGTTACGTATGTAAGTGTCACTGGTACAGGGGGCGTTACGTGTGTAAGCGTCACTGGTACAGGGGGCATTACATGTGTAAGCGCCTCTGGTACAGGGGGCGTTACGTGTGTAAGTGTCTCTACTACAGGGGGTATTATGTGCGCTGTGCCTTTGTAAAATATGCAAGGGTGCAAATGTATAGTTTGCAGGGGGCGCTGAACACCCTAGCACCGGCCCTGACTGCACACCCACTGCACTGCACAGCACTGTCACCTTTTACATTGATTTAGCGTCCATACATTACCCTCAGCGATATCACCCACTCTATCCGTTACATTAGCCATCTCGGTGCTTCCAGGCCGGCAGCCCAGGTGCTGTGTTGCGGAGTCAGGGCCTCTGGACGCGGCTGTGGCTGGGAGGCACTTCTGTGACAACACACGCAGAGGAGGCTCCGGGGCTCAGAGAGTATGCGGCGCAGGGAGGGCTATGAAAGACTTTCGCTGCGCCGCTTTCATACACATCTATGCCGGTGGCCGCAGCAGGTTTTGCTCCACCTGCGCCGCGGCTAGGGAGTGGGGATTGTTGATGCCGGAGGGGGCAGGCGGACTGGCAGCAGGATATAGCACGCTGCAGTAAAAGGGTTTTTTCCCCCTATCTACAGCACAGAGACATGATGCAGTGGCATACCCTCCAGCTGCACCTTTTTGGCAGGTACAGTCCCTTTTTTTATGGTCTGTACCGTTTTTTGACTCTCCAAGCTTCCATTGATAGTATATGAAAGAGGCGTGGCCACGCTGCTGTACCCGTGACCACGCCCCCTTTTCGAATATGTATCAATGTTTATGTGTAAAGTGTTGGAGGGTATGATGCTGCAGATGCAGTGGGCCTATTTTGGGGTGTGGGGCTGGAGCTGCAGCTCCATCAGTCCCATTGCTAATCCTGCTCTGTGAAAACACAGCAGGCAGGGGGCAGAGCCTCCCATTGGAAGTAACCTGTGTGGGAGGGAGTTTCTCGCCCAATCAGCTATGGACTGGGTGTGATAGACCTGCCACTAACCCAATGAGAGCTCCTAGCTACACCCAGCGTTTGAGACCCAGGCACAGAATCACAGGGCTCTTATATAGGAGATATATATATATATATATATATATATATCTGGCACTGGGGGCATTTCTGTATCTTGCACTGGGGGCATATCTGGCACTGGGGGCATATCTGGCACTGGGGACATACCTGGCACTGTGGGAGCATGCCTGGCTCTGGGGGCATATCTGGCACTGTGGGGGCATTTCTGTATCTGGCACTGGGGGCATTTCTGTATCTGACACTGGGGGCATTTTTGTATCTTGCACTGGGGGGCATATATGTATCTGGCACTGTGGGGCATATCTGGCACTGGGGTCATTTCTGTATCTGGCACTGGGGGCATATATGTATCTGGCACTGTGGGGCATATCTGGCACTGGGAGCATATCTGGCACTGTGGGGACATGTGTATCTGGCACTGGGGTAATTTCTGTAACTGGCACTGGGGGCATATATGTATCTGGCACTGGGGGCATATCTGGCACTGTATCTGGCCAGATACACTGTGGGGACATGTGTATCTGGCACTGGGGGCATTTCTGTTTCTGGCACTGGGGACTTAAGGTGGGTACACACTATTAGATATATCTGCAGATCAATTGATCTGCAGATATATCTATGTACGGATCGGGCAGTGTGCTGTGCATACACACAGCCCGATCCGTCGGGGGATTGACGTCATGAACTGGGCGGGCGGGCGCTCGCGCCCGCCCAGTTCACCTGTCAATCACCGCCGGCCGCCGCAGCATGTGTACGGGCGGTCGGACGACCGCCCCGTACACACACAGCGACGGGCCAATATATCGTTAGATATATTGGCTGTCGGCTGTGCTGCGCGGCCGACGCGATACGTCTGTGAACGACGGAGTTCACAGACGTATCGCCCGTACACACTGGCCGACGGTCCCGCGATGTATCGGCCGTTCAAGAGAACGGCCGATACATCGACCAGTGTGTACGGGCCTTTAGATGTATCTGGCACTGGGGGGCATATCTGGTTCTGTGTGGACATGTCTGGTACTGTGGGGCATATATGTATCTGGCACTGTGGAGGCACCCATGTTTTGGTGTTTTTATATGTATGTGGCACTGTACTGGGGAATTATATGTATGTTACACTGTACAACATGACTAAAAATGGGGTTATGACACAAGGTCATACTCCTACAAACGTCATACCGAAAGGTGTGCGCACAAAAATGGGGTGTGGCTTTGTGACTAGGCCATGCCCCCAATTTTTGCGCATACGCCTTAGGTGCGCGCATGACAGTGGCTCTTGCCCTAAACTACAGATCTATTCTGGCTCTTTGCCTGTGACTGGTTGTCCAACCCTGCTTTAGCTTGTTGGTGCCCCTGGATCAAGATCCACTCTACACCCCCGATGTTTCCCTGTGGAACCCAATGTACCTCACAGAAAGAGGGTTAACAATGGTAAGTCTACCATAACTCTCCTTTATTCTAATTGTACATTTCATCCTACAAACTCTGAATTGCAGAACTTGAAGAGGCAGAGACTACATTGGCAGGGCAGAGTTTGGGAGGTGATAGGTAAGGGTTGTTACAGTAAGCTGGGCTCTCTGCAAACAGTAATGGTGACTGTGCAGTGACATATAACTTACAGAACAACATAGAGTGACCCTACTAAGGCTGCCAGGTACAGGGTCATGTGTTTTCACCCAGGGTGCATGTGCTGCTGCTGGCTGCATGATGCATAGTGTGGGCATCTGTCACCATGGGCCTTGCGTATCCTTGTACAAAGGAATTGTCCCATCTTTATACAGTGAGAAGCCTCCTGAATTTTTGTGGGAGTTGGATACAATTGGCCGTCAGTTATCATATTGGCATTCATTATGTCGACATCAAGAACTGTCAACAAACAGTCCTTTGTGATATAGCAGTTTCGTACTTTGTACCGGTGGCAGCAGTGCCTTTTTCTGGATCACACTGCATTGGCGATGTCTTAGCAGGGTTCTGGTGAGTATTTCCCCCACTATCCCTAACACCTGAAACCCCCCCTAGTGCCTAACCTTAACCTTTTACCCTCCCCGCAGCCTAACCCTAGCCACCCCCTTGCAGCCTAGCCCTAAGCTTACCCCTAGTGGCAACTACTGTATATTGGTATAACGTGTAAAAGGAGCACTACTGTGTGGTGTAATGCGTATAAGGAGCTCTACTGTGTGGCGTAACCTGTATAAGGGGTACTACTGTTTGGTGTAACGTGTATAAGGAGCATTTACTGTGTGTTGTATCCAGTGGCGTAAGTTCGCCCCAGTCGCCCGGAGGCATGATAAATGTTGGTGCCCCCCCCCCCCCTACATACTGTATACACACACACACACACACACACACACACACACACACACACACACACACACACACCCTTCATATGTAGCTATCCGGCACTCATGGTGAACAGTAGTAGCGTGCTCAGGTGACTTTCCCAATAGCAATATAGATACACAAGCAAAGTGGACGGTACTCCAAGTCAGTCATCACAATACAATAGACACCAGCATACCTTTATAGCACACCTAAGGTACTCCCTCACCCACCAGCGTGTCACAATGTAGATTCTTTGGCGCAGTGGTGTGCCGATATATATATGTAAAAAACACACAAGCGCCTCTTTCACTTAAACACACACACACAAACGCCACTTCCACTTAAACACACACACGCCTCTCACTTACACTCACGCCTCTTACTTACACACGCCTCCTTAGCTTAAACACACACAGGCCTCCTTCGCTTAAACACACACACACTCCCCACTTACACACTCGCCTCTCACTTACACACACGCCTCTCACTTACACAAACACCTCTCACTTACACATGCTTCTTTCACTTAAACTCACACATACATGCCTCCTTCACTTAAACACACAAACATACCTCTTTCAATTACACACACACACACACACACACACACACACACACACACACACACACACACACGTGCCTCTTTCACTTAAACACACATATGCCTCTCTCACACACACACACACACACACACACACACACACACACACACACACACACACACAGTCTCCCTTACACGCACACACGCCTCTTTCACTTAAAAAAAAACACACACACAAACAAAAACAAACACATGCTACCTTCACTTACACACACAACCCTCACTTAAACATGCACACATAAAACACAGTGCTGCCAACATTTATTAAAGACCCCCCAGCACCCCTACCCCTTCCAACTACACATACCCCCACAGTGCAGCTTGAGGCAAGTGCTGCCAGTGCCTACCTGCTGCTATCAGCCCAACGGAGGAACAGAGAGCTTCACTTGGCCAGCTCATCTGGAAGGGCCTGGCAGGAGCTGCGTTCTGGAGCTCCCCCTAGCTGTAGCCACAGCCAGCTCTCTGTATATACGAGGAGGCAGCTTCCGTGTCACTGACATGAAAGGTCCTCGCAGCGAACGATCTTCAGGGTCAGGCAGCTGGAGACAATGGAGGAGATGTGCCCCCTTGAGGTCAGGAGCCCGGCGGCAGCCGACTCCACTGCCTCCCAGAGTTCCGCCCCTGGTTGTATCGTATATAAGAAGCACTACTGTGTGGCGTAACGTGTATAAGGAGTACTACTGTTCGGTATAATGTAATGTAATTTGGTGTAATATAATAAGGCTGCACTACTGTGTGGTATAATTTGAGTTGGTGGTACTAATGTGTGCCTACACCCCTTCTCAATGAGACCGTGCCCTATTTATTGGTACACATTTTTGGGATTATTAGCGGGGTGGGATACATATTGTTGCTCCTGTGCCAACTACAGTCTTGTTCCGCCACTGCGTAGGTTCATATGCGATTTTGTCACCAGGGCAGCATCCTTAACTGAACGTCTGAGGAAACAGTCCCAGACAAGATAGTAAGGTCTAGGTCCACAGAGACTGCTTGGCAGGATTTGAGGCAAGCCTTGTGCGCAGAGCCTGTATTACAAGGTCCTGATTTCAAGTGTCAAATTTGTGGCCGAAGTCTAGTTAACTCTTGCAAAACTACAGCTACTTATTAAAAATGTCAAATTATTAAATGGCATATATGCCCACTTTGCCAGTATATTTCATGCCCAAAATAGCATTGGGCCAGGCAAAATACAAGTGGGTCATATGCAAGTGACCACCCTCTGTTGATTTCATTTGTCAAAGTTGTGGCCCAAGACTAGTTAACTCTTGCAAAACTACAGCTACTTATTCAAAATGGTAAAATATGGTGCGTGTGCTCACTTTGCCAGTGTATGTCATGCCCCAAAAAGGGTTGTGCCAGGCAAAATACAAGTAGGTCATATGCAAGTGACAACCCTCTGTTGATTTCAGGTGTCAGATTTGTGGCACAACACTAGTTAACCCTTGCAAAACTACAGCTACTTATTCAAAATGGTAAATTATGGTGGGTGTGCCCACTTTGCCGCTGTATCTTGTGCCTAAAACAGCATTCGGCCAGGCAAAATACAAGTGGGTCATATGCAAGTTATCACCCTCTGTTGATTTCATGGTCAAATTTGTGGCCCAAGACTAGTTAACCCTTGAAAAACTGAATTTTCTGAATAAGAAGCTAGAGTTTGAATAAGAAGTGAATAATAAGTTGTCTGAATAATAGTTTTCCTAGTATTCTGCTTCTGTTAAAAGTGCCATTTTCTGTAGCACTGTATTTGAGGACCTAATCAGTTCACTTTGGCTTCAATATAGGAGCAGAGAATTTGAAATGTAATCTTGCCTGGTGAATGGTCCTTTACACTGTTCATCCATAGAGTGCAGTTTCTTTGGCACTTGCTGTAAGAGATCATTATGTTAAACTCAGGCGTCTGGATTAATCAAGGAGTTTGAAGGATAGTTCCACCTGGTAATTGGTCCTAGAAAGAAAGCATGCTGTAGATAGCAAGTAAGACAGTGTGGCACTATAAGCAGATGGCCTGTATTACAACCAGTGTAAGTAAGGCCAATCACTGGCTTGTTTTGTCCAGCATTGTAACAAAAAGATGAGCACGACAATGTATGTAATATATGATGTGGCAATAAATCCATATGAAACCTATAGGAGTTAAAATGTTACACCTGATCAGGGCCGGCAACAGATATCTTGGGGCCCGGTACAAAAGATATCTCTGGGGCCCCCGGAACCCTCCTTGACCCCTATTTTAATGCAGAGGGTGGTATTAAACAAATAGTGTGTGTGTGTGTGTGTGTGTGTGTGTGTGTGTGTGTGTGTATATATATATATATATAGCCACCACAGTAATTCTTCTCTGATCCGACATTTATCCATGAGAGGTGCCCAAACCAAACCCCCAAACTCCTGGAGAGCTGAGCGCACACGCTTACCGACACACAGCCGCCGGACCAGGCTCCGAGTCCCCACAACAAGCTGCCAGCCAGCCTGCCTGAGTGTGTCTGCGCGTCGGCCCTGCAGTCTCTGGCCACAGTCCCGCTCCTACTTTGCCGCTCCTCACAGTAGAGACAGTGCGGCGGAGAGGAGGGGAGAACGCAGCGACGTGCACAGCACTACGTCACTGCACACGGGTACTGGCTTCCGAAGTTCCGGACAGCTGACCTGGGGGCTTGGCGGGGGCAGTGGGGGGGTTACCACAGGGGGGGCCGCTGAATGACGAAAAAAGCTATTAGTAAAAGCTTTTAACTACACAGCGGGTGGGCCGCGGCCAGTGCGCTGCCTTGATTTATACAATTATTTAAATCCATGCCATATTGCTGCTGCCATACTGCCGCAGCTTGACCCTGAGGCCCCTCACAACATCGGGGCCCGGGACAAGTGTCCCCTTTGACCCCCCCTGTCGCCGGGCCTGCACCTGATTGCAACAAAAATGGCCTTGCATTGGAACAATGTTTAAGTCTGGATACACACTTGACAATGTACAGCTGATATACAGTATCGTCCGATCCGGTGGATCGTCCGATATATTGTTCACATCGTCAAGTGTATACGCACTATATCATACCTCCCCAACTTTTGATTTTTGGAAAGAGGGACACACACGCGGCGAAGCCGCGCGCTTCCAAAAAGGGGTGTGACCTAAGAAAAGAGGCGTGGCTTCACAGGAGGACCCGCAATCACGAGCCACGCCCCATTTTCATCACTAAGGGGGCATGCCCAGTGCTCTGTGAGCCGCTGGCATGCCCCCTCTCCCTCTGACTCCAGTGAATAGACGCTGTGCGCATTAGATATGCATTAAAATAGGATATATGCTATTATTTATTTCCCGGGCTACAGTGAAACATAGAGGTTAAAATCATAAAGACTAACAAAATATGTGAATTGAAAGAATGGGAATTGTGAATAAAGAATTATGGCAAGTGAACTAGAAAAGAAGGGCTCCTTTCCATGCGGTAACTGCAAGGCGTGTAAATTTATGATTCCCACAAAGCATTTCTTTGATCAATATAATAAAAAGTGGATGATAACCTCTAAGATCACATGCACTTCTATAGGAACCGTATATCATCTGGAATGCCCTTGCCATAGGAAATATATTGGAAAAACGTCACGACCATTAAAAGTCAGACTCTTAGAACATATTGGAAGTATCCGAAATGCTAAGAAAAGATCTAGCTAGGTTCAAATCTCTGCCACCAGTAGCCAGACATTTTTTGCACCAGCACAATGGTGTCCCAACAGGTCTCAGAGCTTTTGGAATCAAGCATGTACGGCTCGGCATCAGGGCAGATCAAGAAATATAAAAATTTGAAACGAAGATGATCTTCTTATTAAACAGTGTTCACCCACATGGGATGAATGAATCCAACAGCTACACCCCCTTCCTGCACTAAGTGTCTCACACAACTTAATAATTCATTATGAAAAGGGCAAGTGAAGGTTCATCTATTACATGAGACCCACACAGTGTACATTACCTCATACGTGTGTAGTAAGTAGTAACTCACACTTGTTATGATTTTACTGCACCACACAATAATATATACGTACATCTTCGCAATATGCCAAGATGACGTATTATCCATATTAAGTCACCACGTTTCATTTGTTTGAGCACACACATTTTATTCATTTATTTTCTTCACCTCTTTTGTTCACACTTTGTGTCGATCCCACGTTTTCACATTACACCATTCACCATAAATCTTTTTGATGGCTTAGTTCACAAATTTGACAAACTCATTTCCCATCACTTATGATTAATATTCCCTTATTAATTGAGTGACCTCACTTATTATCCCTTCGGGGTCAACTGTCACCTTTCACTTCTTTTAACACTTTGCGATGCAATACATGCATATATAAGTGTTTCATCATTTGTTCACTTTATAAACGGAGTTACACACAAGTACAGTATATTTTATATTGACATGTATTGTCTACTGTTATTATTTCATGGTTTTCATGGTTTCCTTGTTACTATCAATTTGTCGGTAGGTGACAAAGTAAGTCACGATTGGCAACGAGTTATACTTCCCTATTTTGAGATCATCTGGGTGGCATACATTACAACATAGGTCAACAAGTGATTAGAAAATGTATCCATTTACTATTTTTAGCGAATGGATCCTTGCAGCATGTTTTAAAGGAATATAAACACCCTATCCGAATACTTACCTTAAGAAAATACTTACCTCATCAATAAAATATACACCATGAAATGCTAAAAGAATATGGTATCAAATTTATTAATAATTTGAATAAATATTTTCCTAAGAAATATCTAATACCCCTACCAAGACACTAATTCTATTTATATGAATATTATTTGACTAAGACTTTATCCCATATAGGTAGGGAATAGGAGTATAATAATATTCCTTATCTACTTCTTGGAATAAATGATTCAAAGTGGCCATAATTACATAAGAATGTGGAACCAAGTGTATCAAAAGATGTCCTTCAGCAATTGTTGCAATATAGACACGGCATCAGTATGATGAACCCAGGCTTCACGTTATATCTTTAGCAGGGTTTGTCGTGAAGGGGTTGATCCAGGAATGTGTATATATTTATTCAATCACCTGATAGGAGATGGGGATATTAATATAAGAACACGTGGGTATGGTAATCAGGATGCAGTAAAATGAGGGGACTATGAAGGACTCAGAAATTCTAATTAAAAAGGGTCCTGCTGTGTGATAACGCTGTTTCAACAAATAGATCTATATACTGTATACAGAGACAGGGGTACAACGCTGATGTAAACCCCATCCCTGAGAGCATAACATAAACCACATCCTGACTGGAAACTTAGAGCATGGCACATGGGGCCAAAGAGCGCAACTCGTTGGCTGGCGGCTGCGTGTAACGTATCGGGATACAGCTGAGCGGAGATAGGCTGGCGGCCCCTTGTGATCCAAAACTAGATACTGATTGAACTATACAGATCCAATATATTTATGTGTACGGGAGGCATTCATGTTGCTCCCTGATGAAGCTGCCACAAGTGCAGTGAAACATGCGTGTAGGGCACAGCGTGTCCACGTGTGTTTAGTCTGTAATGTTCATTGGTCTGCATTACACTGCCCTCTCTTGGCTGTCCTCCTACCTTTCTGACCGTTCATTCTCTGTCTCCTCTCATGACTCCACCTCCCCCTCACTTCCACTAACTGTAGGGTTACCCCAAGGTTCTGTCCTTGGTCCTCTTCTCTTCTCTCTCTATACGTCCTCACTAGGTAAGCTCATTAGTTCTTTTGGTTTCCAATATCATCTCTATGCTGATGACACCCAAATCTATCTTTCCTCTCCAGACCTTTCCCCTGCTCTCCTCACTCGTATCTCCAACTGTCTCTCTGCTACCTCTTCCTGGATGTCCCAGCGCTTTCCTAAACTTAACATGTCTAAGACCGAGCTGATCATCTTCCCTCCCTCCCGCATAACCTCACCTCCTACAATCTCATTATCTATTGATGGCACTACTATCTCCTCTAGCCCTCAAGTGTGCTGTCTTGGAGTAATCCTTGACTCCTCCCTCTCCTTCAAGCCACACATTCAGCACCTCTCACAAACCTGCCGTTTTCATCTAAAAAATATTTCCAGGATCAGACCCTTTCTGACCCAGGATGCTACTAAGACTCTTATCCACTCACTGGTCATCTCCAGACTGGACTACTTCCTGACAAATACCTCTCTCCACTCCAATCTATCCTCAATGCTGCTGCCCGGCTCATCTTCCTCACCAAACACACTACATCTACCTCTCCTCTCTTACTAGACCTTCACTGGCTCCCCTTCCCTTTCAGAATCCATTTCAAGCTTCTCACACTCGCTTACAAAACCCTCACCCACTCCTCTCCCATCTACATCTCTGACCTTATCTCTCTTTACACTCCCACCCGTCCTCTTTGCTCTGCTAATGCACTCCGACTCTCCTGCCCACGGATTACTTCCTCTCACTCCTACCTCCAAGATTTTTCACGCGCTACACCACTTCTATGGAATTCCCTACCTCTCCCCTCAGACTCTCCACCTCTCTACAAAACTTCAAACGGGCTCTCAAGACCCACTTCTTCACCAAACCCAGCCAAATCTCATCATAACCCTCTGTTCTACGCTCTCTATGTACCTTTAGAATGTAAGCTCTCATGAGCAGGGCCCTCTTCCCTCATGTGCTTTTCCTTTCTAACTTTAATAATCTTCAACTGCACCAAATTCAGCAGTCTTCTGCCACCTGATACTTATTCCAGTGTCATCTGCTGATGTAACTGTGGGGGTCATTCCAAGTTGTTCGCTCGTTATTTTTTTCTCACAACGGAGCGATTAGTCGCTAATGTGCATGCGCAATGTCCGCAGTGCGACTGCGCCAAGTAAATTTGCTATGCAGTTAGGTATTTTACTCACGGCATTACGAGGTTTTTTCTTCGTTCTGGTGATCGTAATGTGATTGACAGGAAGTGGGTGTTTCTGGGTGGAAATTGGCCGTTTTATGGGTGTGTGCGAAAAAACGCTACAGTTTCTGGGAAAAACGCGGGAGTGGCTGGAGAAACGGAGGAGTGTCTGGGCGAACGCTGGGTGTGTTTGTGACGTCAAACCAGGAACGAAACTGACTGAACTGATCGCAGATGCCGAGTAAGTCTGGAGCTACTCAGAAACTGCTAAGAAGTGTCTATTCGCAATTCTGCTAATCTTTCGTACGCAATTTTGATAAGCTAAGATTCACTCCCAGTAGGCGGCGGCTTAGCGTGCGCAAAGCTGCTAAAAGCAGCTTGAGAGCGAACAACTCGGAATGACCCCCTATGTTTATTTACCCTGTACTTGTCCTATACTGTCATCAACTGTAAGTTGCTGTTTTCCTGTTTGATTATTTGTTTATGTACTCTGTAATTGGGTGCTGCGGAACCCTTGTGGCGCCATATAAATAAAGGATAATAATGTTATAAAACAAATGTACAATATTGTATCATGTTAGCTGTCAGCTCCCATTGATAGGGAGATTAAGCTGAGTCATAATAGATATACATGCCTGATGGGAGGATACCTTGTGTTATATGTTATAGAACTGATACACTAACAGTGCATACTATTAGTGCATGCTGAATGCTGTTAGTATCCATGATAGGGAGACTGTACCAAGCTATATATATATTTGATGAGTACCTGTGTATTACTCCCTATCCAAAGAGATAACTAGATGTCTGCTGTCTAAGACAATCAGAGACTTGCCATAGAGCTGAGACTTTATGCCAGTTACTATAGACATTATAAATGTGTGGCTTATGTAACACTGTCCTTACATAGGGGGTAATTCTGAGTTGATCGCAGCAGGAACATTTTTAGCAATTGGGCAAAACCATGTGCACTGCAGGGGAGGCAGATATAACATGTGCAGAGAGAGTTAGATTTGGGTGGGGTGTGTTCAATCTGCAATCTAATTTGCAGTGTAAAAATAAAGCAGCCAGGATTTACCCTGCACAGAAATAAAATAACCCACCCAAAGCTAACTCTTTTTGCACATGTTATAACTGCCTCCCCTGCAGTGCACATGGTTTTGCCCAATTGCTAAAAAAATTCCTGCTGCGATCAACTTGGAATTACCCCCATAGTATGGACACATTGAGATATCTTTAGATAACTAAGTGGCTATGAGAGCAATAGTATCTACATCATCATAGTGTCAAAAACTGGTAACATCCTGGAGTAAGTATTGTATATGCTTGCCCTGGTAGGACACTAAACATAACACATTGTAACAAATTAACTGGCAACACTGAAGAGCTAAGCAACAGCAGCATGCCTCAATGGCACATAAAATATAACACAGTGTAGCAATTAAACTGATGAAACTGCCGATAACGTTGGGCAGAGAAACGCGTTGAGGACCGTGGCAACTGCTAGCCCCTGAAAGGAGACCTCTGTTTACCACTCTCAACCCTGCATTTGCTCAATTAATCCTCCCCAATTGGTGCCTGGCTGGACATCACATCACAAGTGCCCACCGCTGTGCTTGAAAAGCCTTGTCTGCAGACTTGCCTATGGGAATTTGCGGCTTCTCTTCCGGATACATCGAGATAAGAGCCTTCCAACCGCACACAGTACAAGCTGCAATACGCTATTGACGGGAATCAGCGGAGACCTCCAGTATTGGGTGAGATCAGTGCCCCGTAATTCAGGGGCTCGAACTAAGCATTTTCAATTCCCCCCAAAACCAGGGGAAGTTTCTCCAGTGCACTTGAGCTATATTAATCAGCGGATAATTCCAGCACGTCTCCTTTAATAATGGACTGCAGTACTGCACACAAATAATAAGCAAGCTATATTGATTATACATTTTTATTGTTGCTATTATACAATCTTGTTACCATTTATTTGTTTGGTTGAACTTTGATATTTTGTTTTATGGTTCTAAGCAATATTAAAACATACCTTGAATACATATATTATTAGCGCTTCTTAATGTTTCCTTGGAAACTCAGTTTAGCAATTAAACTGGCAACATTTATGAGCCAGTAAACAGCTGAATGTTTCCAACAGACTATCACAACAGCTACCAGTGAAACAGTGTATTTAGACACATTTGTTATCACATAGCATTACAATATCAATGCTTGGAATGCTTTGAATTTAAAGGCATAAATTTCAATATACTACTAGACACAACTCTGTCTGGATGTACCCCTTTTTGGATATATAAGGGGGATGACATACACCCCTGCCTAAATAAGCAATCTCATTTACATTTTTAACAATTGAATGAAGACCTGTAAGGACCACTATATGTATAGAGAGTAGAATTGCCATATCTCAAACATAACACCCAAATTACACTGTAAGACAATAAATATCATTCCTTTAACAGTGTAAATAGTAAATCTAATTTGCTCTGACATATGGAAGCTTAAGGTCCCCATCCACTACTCAGACTTGCAGATCGCATCAGATTTCTTTTGAACTCTCCCGGGAGCGTCCCGGGAATTGGATCGGACCCTGGCTTTAATTTTCACTACATTCACTTCAGATATATCTGATGCGATCTATCATGTGTCAAATCGCATCAGATATATCTGATGCACACATGC
Organism: Pseudophryne corroboree; assembly: GCF_028390025.1. Lineage (NCBI taxonomy): Eukaryota > Metazoa > Chordata > Amphibia > Anura > Myobatrachidae > Pseudophryne > Pseudophryne corroboree. The sequence continues at coordinate 260,952,540 of NC_086453.1, forward strand.
TACATGCGATTGATCTGATACTGCTGCCGCATCCTGTGGTGGGTGGGAGTGGCCAGGGAGATGCCAGTCAAGTGACGCTTCAGATGAATCTGATCAGATACATGTGAAGTAAAAAAAAAAAAAAAACACTCCGATGTGCACCTGATTTCTTCAGATTCAGATAAATAGTTGGGGCAGCCACAAAGATCTGTAGTTCAGACATATCTGACATGGGACTGCGCATCGGATTGGAACAGCCATCCAATGTGACACTTTTCTTCAGATTTTTTGGTCAGATGCATCGAAATCTTAAGAAAAGTGCCCAAATCGGACTAGTGGATGGGGGCCTTAAGAGTTTAGCTGAAATCTGATCTGGAACTATATAAATAGAAACTAAGCCGAATTTACATGCAGTTTGCTTTCTAGTATAATTAGAGCTGCTATACTCCTAACGAAAGCAATACTTCTCACACTTGTAGCCAGATCAGATAAGATTAAAAATATCAATGTGTAAGTAGGTTGCTATATATGAAAATTGGAGCTGCTATATTCCTCAAAGCAACTCTACCCACTGGCCTAATTAGAGTTTTTACTATCTCTTTCCCAGGGACATTATTAATAAATGTGAGATGCCCCTGGTATATGGTGATCTATCTCTAAGTGGAATTTGACTTGGGAATATAGATATAGGGGACACACAGAATCAGTGTCCCAAAATTATCAAAGTATTCCATAAACTGGTGGTCAACTAGTATCGCTATACCCACTAACACTCACAGCCTCCTTACTGGATATTAGTCAGGAGGTACTTTCTGTTGAGTGAAGGTTGGGTATATCACACGACTCAGTGGGATTAACTACCATAGATATAGACAGCTGCTTGAGAATATTATATTTGAAGTAATTGAACATTGATAACATAAATATTAGTACAATAACCGTGAGAGGGTTACATAACAGAAATCACACGTGGACACGTTTTTTTTTAATTCTTTATTCACAATTCTCATTCTTTCAATTCACATATTTTGTTAGTCTTTGTGATTTTAACCTGTATGTTTCACTGTAGTCCAGGAAATTAATAATAGCATATATCCTATTTTAATGCATATCTAATAAAGGTTACATTTTATGATATAAGTACTCTTCTTTAGTGCGTCAACAATACAGATGACTTCTTGCTTTTTCCTCCAATGTAAAATGCAGGAGGAGGTACATAGCACCTCCTTCCTGCATTTGCAATGCGATTGCATCTGGAATAAACATTGCGACCATCGTTGTTGATGCTGGAGTGAGAAACATAAAAGGAAGCTTAAACAGTAAGTAAGATACATTGAACTTCATGTGATGGAACAGGTAGTTTATTGCAAGATTCACGGCCCTATGCCAGTTCTCCAACAGTTGCGTATCTATAATGTGTGCAGGGTGTGCAGTGCACATGTGCCCCTGGTTCAGGAGGCACATGCTACACACTCTGCACTCGTATAATTATGCTTGCCTCTCTGGTGCCAGCCATTGCGGTAAATATAAATCACAGGGAAAATAGCATGGAGATTTGCACATGTGCAGTAGAGATGTCTCTGCCAGCATAGCATGGGCACCTTGTTCCTGGATGCAGACTCTGGCACAAAACCAGAGAGGAGAGGTTCTGCACGGAGCCTGCACATGGGCCGCCTCCTCTCTTAAACAGACCCTGTTCTTCACGCTACATTTCCAAAAATCATTTGCACTGTATACAGTAGACTTTCACGTTTGCGGCGTCATTTTTTCACTACAACTAGAACCATTTTGTGCACCTGTTAAGTGATACATGTACAGTATGTGTGTAAGATGTTTAACCCTTGCTTACTCAGGTTCCACAGCAGACAGGTTATATTATCTGCATTCTTTTCAAGTGCTTCCATTTTGTACTGTACTGTGCTCAAAGCGATATGACATACCGGCACATCGAGCACTGACCCGGAAGTTGCTGTGAGTGGCTGTAAGGCGGGAGAGTGCATTCCGGCAGCAGCAGCTCCTCGCTGGCTGGTGCTGAAGTGATCCTCCCTGTACCTGGCAGCAGCCATCACCTCCTGTCCAGCTCTCCGCTGGCTGGCGCTGAAGTGATCCTCCCTGTGCTTGTCAGCTCCCCGGTGGCAGCAGCACCTGTCCCGCTCCCCGCTGGCTGGTGCTGAAGTGATCCTCCCTGTGCTTGTCAGCTCCCTGTGGCAGCAGCACCTGTCCCGCTCCCCGCTGGCTGGTGCTGAAGTGATCCTCCCTGTACCTGACAGCAGCCAGCAGGCTTGGACTGGCCCATAGGGGTACAGGGGAAACCACCGGTGGGCCCCACTGCCTGGGGGCCCACCCTCTCAATTATACATTATGCATATGTTACATTATACTGCACAGGACTATGGTGTATTTTCTACAGTGCATTGCTGTTATTAATCTGGTACATTATCATGCATGGACTAGCAGTATTTACCAAATATATTATTTATCAAGGGGACCAGACCATGCACTAATGGTTAGACAAGCTTCTAAGTATGGGCCGCTACCACTGCATTTCCCCGGTGGGCCCTTCATGCCCCATTCCGACACTGGCAGCCAGCACCTCCTGTCCAGCTCTCCGCTGGCTGGCGCTGAAGTGATCCTCCCTGTGCTTGTCAGCTCCCCGGTGGCAGCAGCACCTGTCCCGCTCCCCGCTGGCTGGTGCTGAAGTGATCCTCCCTGTACCTGGCAGCAGCTCCTGTTCCGCTTCATGCTGGCGGGCGCTGAAATGATCCTCACTGCCTCTAGGATGCACGCAGGTCATTGCCAGCCACACACACACACAGACTCACACACACACACACACACACACACACACACACACACACACTCACACACACTCCCACACACTCCCACACACTGCCACTATCTCTGGCAGCACTATACTATCTCCTGCACATGGAAACCCCTGGAAATGAGCAAGGAACCCAGAGCATGAAACCCCTGACAACGAGCATGAAACCCTTGGCAATGAGCATTAGACCCCTGGCAACGAGCAGATAATTAAAAAATAATTAGAGGCCTTACTGTGAGGCCTAATTTATAAGGGACATTATTGTGGGTGGAGCATAAAATGGTGTCAGTGGAATAACTGTCTGTGGCATATTATGTAATAGGCAATACAGTGTATGGCATAATGTGTGGCATAACATGTATTAGGCATTACTGTGTGTGGCATAAGTTGCAATAGGCATTACGTGTGTTGCATAATGCGGAATGGACATTATGATGTGTGGTATAATGTGTAAGTGGCATTACTATAAGGAGTAAAAATGACATAATTTAAATGGCATGAATCTTTTTTTTCTGTGTTTTTGTTTTTCCTGTGTTGTATAAGGGTCTCTACCTGGAGTAATGTGTATAAGGGGCACTACTGTGTGGTGTAATGTTAATGATGAACACTATTGTGCAGTGTAATGTGAATTAGTACTATTCTGTGGGCACGCCCCTTCCCCATGAAGCCACGCCCCTATTGTTTTACACGTGCCTTCAGCGCGCACTGACCCCTTTGATTTTTCCATACCCCTACTTCAAAATTTCCACTTCGACCACCGCTGTGATATTTATTAATTTGATATCGGGTGCAGCTACATAGAAAATAGGAACACTTAGTATGCATGTTTCATTTGTCAGTACAGAACAAATCAAATAAAAAGAGATAAAATCAATTTACTTCAAGTAACCACTATAAATGTATTAAATGTGCTACCTTCTGACTCTAATACATACATAAACAGAAAAGAAGAAACAAGGAATCCGTTTATAAAAGGAACCCCCTGCATCCAAGAAGAGCATCCTTGACAAAGTAATTACAAACAATGTGTTGACTGCACATTATTGATCTAACATAGCCGCTGTTATCTCACTCATGGCCCATTCTCAGCCTAACAGCCAAAGTCTACTGCCCGATGCCGATGCTAATGCTGGAATGGGAAGCATGAAAGGAAGATTAAACAGCGACCTGGATACATCGATCCCCATGGGATGCAACAGGGACAGGTGTAAGATTCATGATCCTATAATGGTCATCCTGCCGAAGGTTCTCAACCCTACTACAGTTTAAAAAAATAAGGACATTCTTTTGCACCACTGTATATAGGCTTTCATGTTTGCATTTGTCCTTTATTCATGGCCTCTAGATCCATTCTATGCACATTCTATGTGTATAAGATGTTTTACCCTTGCTTAATTAAGTTACAGACATTAATTACATGAGATTATCTGCATTGTTTTCTTCCATTTTGTACTATAATATTTATCAGTTTGATAATTGGAGCTCTTAGATTACGTTTCATTTGTCAGTACAGTAAAAATCAAAACAGATAAAATGCAATTTGCGTCAAGTAACCACTGGAAATTGATTACAACCTTTACCTACGTGCAAACCTCATGTGTTTGGGGGCATAATACACACTGGCAGCAACTAGGCTCTGGTAGAGCCACCACAGGGCATTGTGCTGAGGGGGTTTTCAGCATACATTGAACAGTGGGCCACTTTTGGACATAAGGCAATGCAGCTTGTCGCGTGCACTAAACCCTATATTTCTGGCCCCTTGAATACAATGTGAGCATCTTACAGTTACAGGCTGCCATTAACTAATATGAGTTAGCTGGCATCGGTGGCTGGTTATGAGTTTCTATGGGCATGATTCCCTTGGAAGTGCTGCTGCTGGCTCTTCATCAAAGATCTGCTAATCTGGTTACGAGAATTTAGGCGTCTTCCAATTAAGTGTATTTGTTTTTCAAAGTAGGGCATATTTACTGTTCATTTTAAAAGAAGCTAAGTTTGTCACGCACCCTGTGCCATTGCTGCAGCTACATCCTGCTATCCTGCATCATCTTTGGATGTAGTATCAGGAAACCAACATAACAGTCATTAACCCTCAGTCTTCACAGAGAAACAAGTAGATTTCCACAAGTCCGAATGCTTTCTCCTGCTTGGGACATAGGGGGTAATTCAGGCCTGATCTCTAGGGTGCGTTTTTTGCAGCCCTGCGATCAGATAGTCGCCGCCTACAGGGGGAGGGCATTTGCTCTATGCAAGTGTGCGTTCGTATTTGTAGCAAAGCTGCACAAACTTCAGTTTGTGCAGTCTCTGCGCAGCCCAGGACTTACATTGCCGCTGCAATGTGATCCTGGTGATCGGGGCCGGAGCTGACGTCAGACACCCTCCCTGAAAACGCCTGGTCCCGCCTGCGTTTTTCCGGACACTCCTGTAAAACAGTCAGTTGCCACCCACAAACGGCCACTTTAATCACCTTGCGATTGCTTTTTTCGCACCAACTCGTTGCTATGCACCAATGCCCGGTACAGTCGTCCTGCGCGCCAGCGCATTGCGGTGCATGCGCAGTTCAAATCTGATCGCCCACTGTGGGAAAATGCACAGCAGCAAGCAGGTGTGAATTACCCCCATGGATTTATTAAACTCCTAGCATCATTGTCATGATACCTTCCACCTGTCAGATTTATGTTCCTATGAGTTGACTATATGTTCTGCATGTAAATAATTTGTTTGTACTTTGTAATAATATATAGCTTACTTATTGTTTTTTTGTTGTTGTTGTTGTTGTTCTCTTTCAAAAAAACCCTGTTAATTTAGTATTTTTTAACTCAGGGGAGCACCTCTACCTCCTACGTATGAAGAAAAGAGATCATTACCCAATATATACACGTATGTTGGTATACACAATCTTACTCACCTATTGAACTGGAAAAACAGTTTTATCCTGTCTAGTGCAGGATTAACACCTCCCAATAATATATAGTGTACCTGATGCTGGTATGCCTTGTGCAGCTCCTTCCTCTGTACTATTGTTGCTAATTCCATTACTACAGATGTAGCCAGGCTCATTGTTGCAGTGATGCATATGCCGATTCGCATCCGGTGTGAATATATGCACATGCACGCTGGTTGCGCACACATCATGGCAATTCAGCCACAGGCGCGACTAGGTACAGCCACAATCAGTATGCTACATCAGTATGTTTCAGGTGCATGTGACTTCAGTTTGTGATGATGTCATGAAATTGATGCTGAAATTTATGTACTATGATTTTTGCATACAGTATGACACAGATTTTTCTCTTACGTCCTAGAGGACGCTGGGGTCTACGTTAGTACCATGGGGTATAGATGGGTCCGCCAGGAGCAATTGGCACTTTAAGAGTTTGAGAGTGTGGGTCACAGCTAGGGGAGCTCCATAGGAGTTTCTCTGTTTTTTTTTTTATTTTAATAGAGTTTAGGCACAGGGAGGCTGCTGGCAACAGCCTCCCTGCTTAGTGGGACTAAGGGGGGAAGTAGTGTCCGCCCTAAGGGGTCTGAGCCACTATCTCCGCTGACAGGACACTGAGCTCCTGAGGGAAATGTACGTTCGCCGCCACAGCTGATCACTCATCCCCGCAGCATGCCGCCACCCTCTTACAGAGCCATAAGACTTCAGTGGCGAGTGAGTCACCGGTCCTCTGGCAAGCAGGGAGCCGGTGTGAAGATGGCCGCAACAGGGTAGGGATAGCAGTACTAACTGCGCTCCGGGGCTCAGCGGTACATTGTGCGGCGCTGTGAGGGGCGCCCTTAGCCAGCGCCTACACCCTACACTGGTCAGAAGCCTGTCAGGGACCCCAGATCACTGCCAGCAGATATTCCTCAGGCCAGTATAAAGAACCAGGGAGTGGGAAGCAGCGCCATGGAAGGGGGCAGAGCTTCTCAGAGCAGACCCAGCAGCGCTCAGCGCCATTTTTCCTGCATGCAGAGACGCTGACCGGGAGAGCTGTTCCTCCTCATCAACTCCAACTATCTTGTACGGTACCAGGGGGTTGTAGAATGGGGGGAGGCGGTGTATATACTGTGTAACCTATTAAGGTGCACAGTAAGCGCTGGATAGTGGTTTTCTGAGACAGCAACTTAGGTTTTACAAAACTCTATGGCTGTATGGTCCGGTTCTGCTGCTCCAGGGTCCCCTAGCATACACTCTCAAAAGCGTGCTCTTGAACAGATTATGCATGATGACACGGATACCGATTCTGACACGGCAGACGGTGAGGGGGATGTGCTGAGGGGAGCGGCATCTCTTGCAAAAGGGGTGCAGTTGATGATTGAAGCCTGAGCAGGTTGAGGAGGCTTACTTCACGGATAATAAGAAAGCCTCGCTAACCTTCCCTGCGTCTAAAGAATTAAACGCTATATTTGAAAAATCCTGGGAAAACCCGGAGAAAAAATTCCAGATCCCAAGAAAGGTCCTGGTTGCTTTTCCCTTTCCTGAGGAGGATATAAAGAAATGGGAAAACTCACCCATAGTTGACGCATCTGTTTCCAGACTGTCAAAGAAGGTGGTTTTACCTGTCCCGGGATCTACCGCGTTAAAAGAACCGGCTGATCGCAAAATTGACACTATGCTCAAATCCATATACATGGCTTCAGGGGTGATATTGCGACCTACTATTGCCTGTGCATGGATCTCTAAAGCTATAGTAAAGTGGTCAGGCACGTTACTTGAGGAATTGGATTCAATGGATAAAAGTGACGTTGAATTGTTTTTACGTAACATACAGGATTCTGCAGGATTTATGGTGGAATTCATGAAAGACCTGGGTTCAATGGCTGCAGGCATATCTTCCATGTCTGTCTCGGCTCGCAGGGGACTCTGGCTACGCCAATGGTTTGTCAAAGCGGAATCCAGGAGAGGTGTGGATAACCTACCATGCACAGATCAGACTCTATTTGGGGAAGCGTCGGATGCGTGGATTTCCACGGCAACTGCGGGTAAATCACCTTTTCTTCCCTCAGCTGCGCCTGCTACGAAAAAAGCTTTTTCTTAATTCCCATCAGTCCTTTCGGACAGCAAAAACAAAAAAGGCCAAGCCTTCTGACACCTTCTTTAGAGGAGGTCATGCAAAATTTAAAAAACCTGCTACTGCAGGTTCCCAAGACCAGAAGCCTGCTTCTAGTTCATCAAATTCCTTAGCATGATGGTGGACCGCACAGCCTGGAGGAAGGGCCGGAGGGGGTGAGGCTCAGATGGTTCAGCCACGTGTGGGTGTCGTCCGGCCTGGACCCCGGGGTGCAGGATATTGTGTCCCAGGGGTACAGGCTGGAGTTTCAAGAACTCCCGCCTCACCGATTCTTCAAATCAGGCATGCCAGCTTTACTGGCAGACAGGGCTGTCCTACAGGAAGCCATCCAAAAATTGGAGAAGTCAAAGGTCGTTGTCCCAGTTCCACCTCAGGTGCAAAACAAGGGTTACTATTCGAACCTTTTTGTGGTTCCGAAACCGGATGGTTCGGTCAGGCCAATTTTGAATTTGAAAATGTTGAATCCCTATCTGGGGGAGTTCAAATTCAAAATGGAGTCTTTGAGAGCGGTGATCGCAGGTCTGGAGGAGGGGGAGTTCCTGGTATCCCTGGATATCAAGGATGCGTACCTCCACATTCCAATTTGGCCGTCACATCAGGCTTATCTCCGATTCACACTGTTGGACTTTCACTATCAGTTCCAGGCACTGCCATTCTGCCTCTCCACGGCACCGAGGGTGTTCACCAAAGTGATGGCAGAGATGATGGTTCTCCGCAGCAGGCAGGGAGTGAACATAATTCCAAAGCTGGATGATCTGCTGATAAAGTCAGTTTCCAGGGAGATGTTGTTGCAGTCCATTGCACTCACGACTCGACTGCTAAGGGATCATGGTTAGATCCTGAACCTTCCAAAGTCACACTTGGAACCGACAAGGAGATTGTCTTTCCTGGGAATGATCCTCGACATGGAAGTGAAGAGGGTGTTTCTACCGGTGGAGAAAGCGTTGGTGATGCAATCAATGGTCCGGGATGTCTTGAATCCTGCCAGGGTATCGGTTCACCAGTGCATTCGCCTTCTGGGGAAGATGGTTGCCTCCTACGAGGCTCTTCCGTACGGAAGATTCCATGCTCTACCCTTCCAACTGGATCTCCAAGACAAATGGTTGGGATCTCATCTGTACATGCACCAGAGTATACGTCTCTCACCGAAGGCAAGGATTTTGCTCCTCTGGTGGCTGCAAATGCCTCACCTTCTGGAGGGCCGCAGGTTCGGAATTCAGCACTGGATCCTACTAACCACGGATGCAAGTCTCAGAGGTTGGGGAGCAGTCACCCAGGGGGAAACCTTCCAAGGAAGATGGTCAAACCTGGAAACCATTCTTCCAATAAACATTCAGGAACTGAGAGCCGTCTACAATGGTCTTCTCAAATTGGCACATCTTCTACAAGATCGGGCCATTCAAGTACAGTCGGACAATGTAACGGCAGTGGCCTACATAAACCGACAGGGAGGAACAAAAATCAGAGCTGTAATGTCAGAGGTGACAAGAATCCTCCTCTGGGCGGAAAGGCACGCATTGGCGCTGTCAGTGATCTTCCTTCCAGGAGTGGACAACTGGGAAGCGGACTTCCTCAGCAGATACGATCTCCATCCAGGAGAATGGGGCTTCCATCCGGAAGTATTCACAGAAGTGACCAGTCATTGGGGAGTGCCTCACATAGACATTATGGCCTCACGTCTCAACAAGAAACTTCAGAGGTACTGTTCAAGGTCGAGAGAACTACAAGCAGTGGCGGTGGATGCCCTGGTAACTCTGTGGGTATTCAAGTCAGTGTATGTGTTCCCTCCACTTACACTCATTCCAAGAATTCTAAAACTCATAAAGAGAACAAGGGTTCAGGCAATTTTCATTGCTCCGGACTGGCCAAGGCGAGCTTGGTAAGCGGATCTTCTGGACTTACTGCTGGAGGATCCGAGGCCCCTTCCTCTTCGCGAGGACCTTCTGCAACAGAGGCCGTTTGCTTATCAAGACTTCCCACGGCCACATTTGACAGCATGGTGGTTGAACGCCAGATCTTAGCCCGAAAAGGTATTCCGATCAAGGTTATTCCTACCCTGATACAGGCTAGGAAAGGAGTAACGTCTAAACATTACCATCGCATTTGGAAAAAATATGTGTCTTGGTGTGAATCCAAGAAATTTCCTACGGTGGAGTTTCAACTTGGATGGTTTCTCCTCTTCCTGCAAGCAGGTGTGGATATGGGCCTACGTTTGGGATCCATAAAGGTCTAAATTTCGGCTTTGTCCATTTTCTTCCAGAAACAATTGGCTGCCCACACTGAGGTTCAGACCTTTTTGAAAGGGGTTCTGCACATCCAGCCTCCCTTTGTGGTGCCGACAGCACCCTGGGATCTTAACGTGGTGTTGCATTTCCTGCAATCGGATTGGTTTGAGCCTTTAAAGGAGGCTGAGGTCAAGTTTCTCACATGGAAGGCTGTCACTTTGTTGGCCTTAGCTTCGGCTCGACGTGTGTCGGAATTTAGGGCTTTGTCCTGTAAAACCCCCTACTTAATCTTCAATGAAGATAGAGCTGAGCTCAGGACGCGTCAGCAGTTCCTTCCGAAGGTTGTGTCGGCTTTTCATATCAACCAACCTATTGTGGTGCCAGTGGCTACTGACTCCACAATTACATCAAAGTCCTTGGATGTTGTGAGGGCTTTGAAGATCTATATGAAGAGGATGGTCATCACAGAAAATTGGACTCTCTGTTTGTCCTGTATGACCCCAAGAAAATGGGGTGTCCTGCTTCTAAGCAGACGATTTCTCGCTGGATCAGGTTCACCATCCAACATGCATATTCTACGGCAGGATTGCTGTGTCCGAAATCTGTTAAGGCCCACTCTACTCCTAAGGTGGGCTCTTCCTGGGCACCTGCCCAGGGTATCTCGGCTTAGCAGCTTTGCCGAGCTGCTGCTTGGTCAGGGTCGAACACGCTTGCTAAGTTTTACAAGTTCGATACTTTGGCCTCTGCGGACCTACAGTTTGGTCAAGCAGCTCTGCAGGAGCCTCCGCTTTCTCCCTCCCATTCTGGGAGCTTTGGTACATCCCCATAGTACTAATGTGGACCCCAGCATCCTCTAGGGTATAAGAGAAAATAGGATTTTAATTACCTACCGGTAAATCCTATTCTAGTAGTCTGTAGAGGATGCTGGGCTCCCACCCAGCGCTTCGTTTTCCTGCAGGGGTTATCTAGTTCAGTACAACTTTGTTTTTAGTTAAGTACTGCATTGTTACTTGGTAATTAATGTTTCAGCGGTTGCTGAGTTTCAGGCTAGTTAGCGTGGTTTGCCTTGTATGTGTGAGCTGGTGTGAATCTCGCCACTATCTGTGTATAATCCTTCTCTCAAAGATGTCCGTCTCCTCGGGCACAGTTTCTAGACGGAGTCTGGTAGGAGGGGCATAGAGGGAGGAGCCAGCCCACACTCTCATACTCTTAAAGGGTCAATGGCTCCTGGTCGACCCGTCTATACCCCATGGTACTAATGTGGACCCCAGCATCCTCTACGGACTACGAGAAAAGGATTTACCGGTAGGTAATTAAAATCCTATTATTACAGATCACCTCATTCTCCAGTGTTAAACGCTTGGGTTCAATTCATTAAGCTTAATCCCTGTGGATTATTAAAAAAAGAATTTTCAACTGGAGACATTCAACTGGAACATGTTGAGAAAGAAGATTTAGAGGATACTGGGGAACTTTACTTTATGGGGTATAGATCGGGTCCACTGGAGCCTGGCACTTTAAAACTTTAGGGTGTGTATGTGTGTGTGTCTCCTCCCTCTAACAGAGGGTCACCCCCTAAAAGATGCCGAAGGTCGCAGGTGCGGTCAGTGTTAACACCGGGGTCCCGGTTAGCGGGTCCCCGATGTGGTTTGGCGGCATGTCACATGGTGGTCACGGGCCACAAACTGCAGTGCCCGCCCCAGACTACACTGGCTCAGCGGGCTTTCTGAACCACAGTGCTCACTGTTAGTAGGCTTTGTGTGTACTGTATATCTTAATTTAGCCAGTATAAGCAATAGTGGGACCGCGCACCACTACAGGGGCGGGGCTTCCCAGAAAGCGGGACCAGAGGCAGGAAGGCGCCATTTCCTGCTGCTGCGGATCATCAAGGCTGCATGCACGCTGCTCCTCCACGGACCCATGCTGTTACAGACTCTATACTGGTATCAGGGGGTCATAGCGGGGGGGGGGGGGGGGACACACATCAGTGGTAGCATTGCTGCACATATATAAGGTGATACACATATTTTCACACACTGCGCTGCTGGGTTCTATGTGCTGGTCTCCGTTTCTCTGTGTCACGTCACTCCAGGGGCTCTCTAGGGTCTGTATGGAGGTGTTTTTCAGTGGATTACGCTGTTCTACAGTTGTGTAAAATATGTCTGTTGACATGGTTATGTGTGCTGCTTGTAACTCTACCCCTATTTCTGCAAGGTCCATCATGTGTGAACAGTGCTCCTTATCTCCACAGGGGCACCTGACTGGCTAGATACTTTTTAGAGCATGATTCACAATGTGAATTCAGAATTAGCTGCAGCTAAGAAGGAGAGACAGGTGTTAAAACAGTCTATTGATTGTATGGCTAAAGCAGCAGATACCAGAAAGGCTTCTCAGCCCCCTCTATTGGTTTCACATAAGCGCTCACTGCTACAGGTTCTCCAGTCTGATTCTGACCAGCCTGATGTGGATGATGATGATATGGATGAGGACAGCTCTCTGTCCTCCAGGGTGGAGGCTCTCATTTATGCTGTAAGAGAGGTTCTTCACATACCCGATCAGGAAGCAGAACCAGATGAGGAGTTGTACTTTAATGTTAGACCCAAGACCTCAGCCACGTTCCCTGTGTCTAAGGAATTGAACTCCCTGGCCAGGGAGGCATGGGTGAACCCTGACAAGAAATTCAAAACTCCCCAGAGGTTTTTAGCTACTTTTCCCCTCCCAGCGGAGGACACAGTTGATACGTCTGTGTCCAGACTGTCTAAGAAATTGATACTGCCGGTGCCAGAGGCTATATCCCTAAAAGACCCTGCTGACCGTAAAATTGTGATCACTCTCAAGGCAATATACACGGCAGCGGGCGTAGCACAGCGCCCCACAATAGTTTGTGCTTGGATTTCAGGGGCAGTAGTCAAGTGGTCTGATAATATTATTAATGGATTAGACACTGTGCCCCAGGATGAGATCATTACTCAGCTGCAACACATACAGGATGCTGCAAATTTTATGAGCAAAGCTATAAAGGAATTGTGTAAGATAAATGGCCGCACTACTGCTATGGCAGTTTCGGCACGCAGATCTCTGTGGTTACGTCAATTGACAGCGGATGCAGATTCCAAAAAGGGTGTAGAAAGTCTTCCCTTTACAGGTGATGCCTTGTTTGGGGACGAGTTAAATAAATGGATCTCCCAGGCAACGGGAGTAAGTCTACCTATCTGCCGTCGACTGCACCACCTGCTCGACGTTCTTACACAGGACCCTCCTTGCAGTCCTTTCATGTGGCAAAATCAGAGGCAGGGGCACCACTCCCAAAGGATCACTGCCACTAAGCCTTCCGCGTGATGGTTGGCCCCAGCAGCAAGGCGACTTTCAGGTAGGTGCTTGCATTCAACACTTTGGCAACGTGTGTGCAAAGTCCTGCCGGGATCCTTGGGTGAGGACCTCATTTCTGGAATTTCAAGCACTTCCTCCTCACAGATTTTTCAAATCCGGCTTATCAGTTTTGCCCGCAGCAAAAGTTACCTTACAAGAGGCTATTCAAAAACTTTTGCGGAGAGGGGTGGTGGTTCCAGTACCTCCTCCGTTACACAACAGGGGTTTTTACTCCAGTCTTTTTGTCATTCCAAAACCAGACGGTTAAGTGCGACCCATCTTGAACCTGAAGTCTCTAAACCCGTATCTGCGGGTGTTCAAATTCAAGATGGAATCCCTGCGGGTAGTGGTGTCTGGAGAAGGGTGAATTCCTGGTATCTCTAGATGTCAAGGATGCTTACCTACACATTCCCATGTGGCTTCCTCATCAGGCTTACCTCAGGTTCGCCATGTTGGACGACCATTTCCAGTTTCAGGCCTTACCCTTTGGCCTATCCACAGCGCCGAGGGTCTTCACCAAAGTCATGGCGGAGATGATGCTGCAACTGCGCATGATGGGAGTCAACATAGTCCCCTACTTGGACAATCTCCTGATAAAGGCTTTGTCCAGGGAGCGTCTACTGCACAGCATCGATCTGACGACTTGCCTAATTACGGATCATTGGTGGATCCTAAATTTTCAGAAATCTCACCTGAAACCGACCCAACATCTTCAGTTCCTGGGAATGATACTGGATACAGTGTCTCAAAAGGTGTTTCTTCTGATGGACAAGGCCTTGGCTATCCAGGCTATTGTCCGCTCAGTGCTCCGTCCTCACAAGGTATCCATACATCTTTTCATCTGCTTGCTGGGCAGGATGGTTGCTGCTTACGAGGCAATCCAATACGGCAGATTTCTTCCCCTGCCAGTTCAGCTGGATCTGCTGGACAAATGGTAGGGGTCTTACCTGCACATGCAACAGGAAGTGACCTTATCTCCGAAAGCCTGGATTTCTCTTTTATGGTGGCTACAAGTTCCTCACCTGGTAGAAGGCAGGAATTTCAAAATCCACTCATGGATTCTACTGACAACAGATGCCAGCCTCTGGGGTTGGGGGGCTGTGACCCAAGGGGCCCAGTTCTGGGGGATATGGTCAATTCAGGAATCTGCCCTGCTGATAAACATCCTGGAACTCAGGGCAATTTACAATGCTCTTCTACAAGCTTCCAATCTCTTGAAAGATCAGGCGATCCAGGTTCAATTGGACAATGCCACGGCAGTGGCGTACATAAACCAACAAGGGAGAAAAAGAAGCAGAGCAGCGATGCAAGAAGTGTCAAAAATATCCTTCTGGGAGGAGGCCAACGCAAAGGCCATCTCAGCCATATTCATTCCAGGAGTGGACAACTGGGAAGCAGACTTCCTCAGCAGGCACGACCTCCATCTGGGGGGAAGGGGGCCTACATCCCCAGGTGTTTCAACAGTTAATTCACTGGTGGGGCTGTATGCAGATAGATCCGATGGCTTCTTGTCTCAACAAGAAGCTATGCTGTTACTGTTCCAGAACGAGGGATCCGCAGGCTGTAACAGTGGACGCGCTGATGACACCATGGACGTACCAGTTTGTGTACCTGTTCCCTCCTCTACCGCTAATCCCAAGGGTTCTAAAAAGACTAAGAAGGGAAAGCATTCAAGCAATTCTAATTGCCCTGGATTGGCCTTGCTGGGCATGGTACTCGGACCTCCTAACCATAGCTCTGGAGAATCCCTGGCCTCTGCCGCTTCAAAAGGATCTTCTTCAACAAGGTCCGTTCGTCCATCCAGACTTACAGTTGCTACGTATGACAGCTTGGAAGTTGAGAGGGAGATTCTACCAAGAAAAGGTCTTCCCTCCAGGGTTCTTTTCAATATGGTCCAGGCCAGGAAGATGGTTACGTCTAAACATTATCATCGTATCTGGAAAAAGTATGTTTCCTGGTGTGAAAGTAGAAAGTTTTCTCCCGTGGAATTTAGAATTGGTCATTTTGTACTTTTCCTGCAAGCGGGAGTGGATATGGGCCTACACTTAGGCTCCATCAAAGTCCAGATTTCGGCGCTCTCTATTTTCTTCCAGAAACAACTTGCCATGTTGCCGGAAGTACAAACTTTTCTAAAAGGAGTTCTTCATATGCAACCACCCTTCATACCTCCCACGGCTCCGTGGGATCTCAATATGGTTCTGTCCTTTCTTCAATCTGACTGGTTTGAACCCTTACATAGGGTGGAGTTGAAATTTCTTACCTGGAATATGGTGATGTTATTAGCATTGGCGTCTGCCAGACGTGTCTCTGAATTGGGGGCCTTATGCTGTAAGAGCCCTTATTTGATTTTTCATGAAGAAAGGGCGGAACTGAGGACCCGACCTCAGTTTTTGCCAAAAGTAGTATCAGCTTTTCCTGTGAATCAACCCATCGTGGTTCCGGTGTTGTCTGACGCTTCCGTTGGTCCAGAGTCTTTGGATGTGGTGAGGGCTCTGAAGATTTATGTCAAACAGACTGCTCGTCATTGGAAATCTGAATTGCTGTTTGTCCTTTATGATGCCTCCAAGATTGGTCATCCGTCTTCTAAGCAATCAATTGCTCGTTGGCTCAGCTTGACCATTCAACAGGCCTATACTTCTGCACTCTGCCTTTGCTAATGTCTATTCAGGCCCACTCAACGAGGTCTGTGGGCTCTTCCTGGGTGGCTACGCAGGGGGTCTCGGCCTTGCAGTTGTGCCGAGCTGCTACTTGGTCTGGTTCGAACACTTTTGTTAAGTTCTATCGGTTCGACACCTTGGCCAAGGATGACCTTCAGTTTGGTCAGGCGGTTTTACCGAGGTTTCAGCACTCTCCCACCCGTTTGGGAGCTTTGGGACTTCCCCATGGTACTAAAGTACAGTTCCCCAGTATCCACTAGGACGTAAGAGAAAATAGGAATTTGATACCTACCAGTAATTCCTCTTCTCGTAGTCCGTAGTGGAGACTGGGCGCCTGCCTCAGTACTTCGATTCCTGCTTACCTGTTTAAGTGTTTGGTTGGCCCGCCATTGCGGTCCCCTTTTGTTGTTCAGATAGCTTTGCTATCCTGGTTCTGTTGGTGTTGCTATCCTCTGTTCTGGTTAGCGCCCTCCTTTTCGGTTATGGTTGTGTGTTGGCTTATTGCCTCACCGCTGTTGTACCTGTTTTCTTCTCTCGTGGTATGTCCATCTCCTCGGGCACAGTTTCCTAGACTGAGTCTGGTAGGAGGGGCATAGATGGAGAAGCCAGCACACACATACACACACTAAAGGTTTTAAAGTGCCAGGTTCCAGTGGACCCAATCTATACCCCATGGTACTAAAGTACAGTTCCCCAGTATCCACTACGGACTATGAGAAAAGGAATTACCGGTAGGTATCAAATTCCTATTTTTTTTAAATCTATACACTGTAGTTTACTTATATCAGGTCTCATTTCCACAATAACAAGAGAACCCCATGCAGCAGGCTGCACTGCTATAGTATGATACAGCTCAGCCTGCCTAGATTTTGCTAGATTTCCTAACGACAGGCATATACCACATTGAAAGGCAGATTCAATTAACGCAGCAGCTAATTGCTCTGCCCTGAGCAATTTTATTAGGTACCTCATGCCTGCATATTAAACTGCAGAGGATGCACTTAGGGGGTAATTCACAGTCAGCAGCAGTTTTGCTAAAAGAGCAAGAACTACTGATGATGGAGCTAATTCAGCTTGGATCGCAAATCGCGATACAACTGGAATTATTGTGATCGTCCCGCGGGTGCATGCGCAGCGCCGGTCCTGCGCCCGCGCTTTCTGCGGGGGGGGTGCAGAAAATGCGTTCGCCTCTGCCTGTCAATCAGGTAGCGACGGTCGCGTGGTAGAGGACGGCAACGCTCCGTTTCCAGGGCAGAGATGGAGCATTGCTCGGGCGGAGTGGCGCACATGGGGGGGGGGCAATGCGGCACAAATGGGAGCGTGCTGGGGGCGTGATTGCAGTGGCTGCGTGACATCACACACAGCTGCCACGATCGGGAAGATGGCGGCGGGCCTCTTGCAGGCGCAGCTAAGCTGTGCCAGCAGGAGGCATCATCTGTTTTTGCTAACAAGCAGAGATTGCGATGCGTTCGCTATTTCTGCTTGTTGAAGGGGGAGGCGGCGGTCTGTATGCTGGGCAGCCTTGCCCTGCGATGGGCAGCCCCCAGCATGCTTGCAAAAGGATTGCAAATTTTGCTAATTAGCAGAATTTGCAATCCTTACTGAATTAGGCCCAAAATCCCATGCTGGGGGCTGGTTAGCACAGGGCAAGGCCATCAAGCACATGTAGCGCCACACAGTAGTGTAATCGCAATTCAATTGTGATGGCACTGCAGAAAGCAGCAAATAGTGGTCGACCCCTGTATACACAGCCAGTCTGCATATACAGGCGTGCCGCCGCCATGTTTCCAATTGCAGGAAACGCATGTAACATCATCTGACCACCCTGAAAATGGCCATGACACACCTGCGTTTCCTGTCCCACTCCCCATCCAACGCCGCATTGCCGCCCCCTGACCACCTGCCATATGTCAATCACTATGTAGCATAGTCCGAGCATGCGCCGAAATATGTCCGTTTGCGATTTCTGCAAAATTGCTATCAACTCTGAATGCAGATTTTTTTTCCTCGCAGCCTCAGGAGAAAATGCACCATCTGCAGTTTAATGTGTGGGAACAGCCACAGTTTCTGAAACCTAACTCTGAAGGTATTGGTTAACATGCGTTACCTGCAGGTTTACCGTGTGGGGAAATTGCAGAGTACTTGAATACTGGAGCTTTATACCACAGTAAACACTGCGGGTATTTGAATATGCCCTTTCTAGTTCTGCTAGTGTATGAAGCAGCCTATCACTTGGGATGGTGGTTGAGTTTCTTTTTTTTTTTGGGGGGGGGGGGCACTTGCTTCATTTTTATATGATTATTATTTACTAGCTGTTCTACGTGTTCTTCACATGAGAGTTTATGATTTTCATGGTTGGAAATATAAATTAGTGTAAAAAATTTGGTAAATCTATACAGATGGACATTTCAGACGTCTTAATGTAAGTAAATAATATAATCCATGGTTCTTGGTGTTACCCAAGGAGCAGCCGTAGCAGATACAGTAAAAAGTGACAGGACCATTTTTGTAGTTTATTAAATTCTACACACTGGAGGTGCAATCCAAATTTTTATCTGATTGTCCATTTGGGCTTTATCGTTCACGCGACACAAGCCATGCATTGATAATGATGTCATTATGTCAACCCCATTTTTTGCTGCGGGGTACACTGGGCTCCACAAGGATTGGACAATGGGGTGTAGAGTAGGATCTTGATCCGAGGCACCAACAGGCTCAAAGCTTTGACTGTTCCCAGAATGCACAGCGCTGCCTCCTATATCACCCCGCCTCCCAGCACAGGAGCTCAGTTTTGTAAGTTGGTGCTGCAGTAAGCAGGCACTGAACAGAGGGGCTGCTCCAAGCAGCCCTAAGAAAAGCTTTTTATGAGGTAAAAAGTGAAGACTTCAAGGGCAGCAGCGGTGGTAAATGTCTTGTGACATTCACTGCTGCAGCTCCAGCTCTCCTCAGCGGCGCTGTACACTCCCGAGCCCTGGTTGCCGGGTACCTACAGCGGAGGCTCCGGTTTTCTTCACGTTAGACACACACGGCTGGGGCTCTCCAGGATCGCGCTTCGGGAGGTGGTAAGTGGGTCCCGCTTGCAGGACC
>NC_086453.1:262354234-262444234 GCF_028390025.1 Pseudophryne corroboree
CTAGTATATAGTAGTACAGTACAGTAGTCCACTGCTGTATCTTGCAGCTCCGTGTCAGACTCAGTTCTATTCTCCTGATCAGTGCTCAATATCTGTGCTGCATTGTGGTGACCAGTATATAGTAGTACAGTGCTGCATTTTGGTGACCACTAGTATATAGTAGTACAGTAGTCCACTGCTGTATCTTGCAGCTCCGTGTCAGACTCAGTTCTATTCTCCTGATCAGTGCTCAATATATGTGCTGCATTGTGGTGACCAGTATATAGTAGTACAGTGCTGCATTGTGGTGACTACCAGTATATAGTAGTACAGTACAGTAGTCCACTGCTGTATCATACAACTCCAATTCAGACTCAGTTCTATTCTCCTGATCAGTGTTCAATTTCTGTGCTGCATTGTGGTGACCAGTATGTAGTAGTACAGTGCTGCATTGTGGTGACCACCAGTATATAGTAGTACAGTACAGTAGTCCGTTGCTGTATCTTGCAGCTCCGTGTCAGACTCAGTTCTATTCACCTGATCAGTGCTCAATATCTGTGCTGCATTGTGGTGACCAGTATATAGTAGTACAGTGCTGCTTTGTGGTGACCACCAGTATATAGTAGTACAGTACAGTAGTCCACTGCTGTATCTTGCAGCTCCGTGTCAGACTCAGTACTATTCTCCTGATCAGTGCTCAATATCTGTGCTGCATTGTGGTGACCAGTATATAGTAGTACAGTGCTGCATTGTGGTGACCACCAGTATATAGTAGTACAGTACAGTAGTCCACTGCTGTATCTTGCAGCTCCATGTCAGACTCAGTTCTATTCTCCTGATCAGTGCTCAATATCTGTGCTGCATTGTGGTGACCAGTATATAGTAGTACAGTGCTGCATTGTGGTGACCACCAGTATATTGTAGTACAGTACAGTAGTCCACTGCTGTATCGCACAGCTCTGTGTCAGAATCAGTTCTATTCTCCTGATCAGTGCTCAATATCTGTGCTGCATTGTGGTGACAGTATATAATAGTACAGTACTGCATTGTGGTGACCACCAGTATATAGTAGTACAGTACAGTAGCCCACTACTGTATCTTGCAGTTCCGTGTCTGACTCAGTTCTATTCTCCTGATCAGTGCTCAATATCTGTGCTACATTGTGGTGACAGTATATAGTAGTACAGTGCTGCATTGTGGTGACCACCAGTATATAGTAGTACAGTACAGTAGTCCACTGTTGTATAGTACAACTCCATGTCAGACTCAGTTCTATTCTCCTGATCAGTGCTCAATATCTGTGCTGCATTGTGGTGATGTTAGGGTCTCCTGCTCTGTGCTGCCACGTCGTCATGGCAACCGGGAGACAAGTGCTAGCGGAGTAACCTGAGCGTAGCTGATACTCCGGTTCGGGTCTTTTGCTGTGCAGTGGTTACAGGCTCTGTGCACGGCAGGGGATCCGGTGCTGGTTTTTGTGCTCACAGTCTGTGAGGTCTGAGTGGGGCGTGGACAGCACCTGCTATATAAACCCTCTTCTCAGGTTAGGCAGATGCTGCTGAATCTTTGTTGGTTAGTCAGTTCCTGAAAGCTAGCTAGTACTGTGTAAACTTTGTATTTGTTTGTTGCTTACTGCAAATAGGACTTGGAATTTGGTATTACACTCTGCCAATCCAGACCTAGCAGTAAGACTGGAGTCAGTCGTTTAACCTGCTGGGGTTCTTTTGCTACTCTGTGAACCTGGCAAGTTTGCGGCTGTATTCTCAGACTTGCCTGCCAAAATCCTTTCTCTCTGTGCAAGGTGTTCAGGTGTCAGTTTAGTGGCAGTAAACTGAACCAATGCACTGCAAGTGAGGACTAGGATTGTGGAGACTCTCCTTGTGTCTATTATTCCATCTCTGACCAAGGAGTTTACTGCCACACCCGTTGGTAACCCTTTAGGGTTTTGCTGTTGCCCTTAGCAACAGCATTTCGGGTTCTCTACGTATTAAATCACAACATCTCGCTTCTTTCCATCTGAGCATTCCTAATACTAGGGAGACAACCAGTTTCTTAGCCTTTGGGCTTCTCTGTTCACTTTGTGTTTATTTTGTTACCCTATCACCTTCTATGTATGTAATGTCATATTCCCCAGTCTGTCTGTGAGTTTATTTGTTTTGCATCCCTCTCCGTTCAGACACCAGTACATTCCTACTGGCACTGGTGTGCATAACATATTCAGCAGCCTAATACTCCTGTTGAAATTTTGTGGGAATATGGAGCATACCCCTCAAAATACTTTGCAACAGGTGGTCGATCAGGTGCAGGTCCTGACTCGACAATTTAATGATTTGTCCATTAAAATGCACACCTCGCAGGCCGCTGGCGGAGCTCCCGCAGCAGCAGTGCCTTCAGGGGTTAAGGAGCCGAAAGTAAATCTCCAGGATCGTTTTTCTGGAGATCGCTCGCAGTTCTTTTGTTTCAAGGAGAGCTGCAAGCTATATTTCCAGCTTAGGCCTCAGTTTTCTGGGTCGGAGATTCAGCGGGTGGGCATAGTGATTTCCTTGCTACAAGGAGACCCACAGGTCTGGGCATATGGGTTGCAGCCTGACTGTCCGTCGCTTAAAAGTGTTGATGCTTTTTTTTTACGGCACTGGGCATGTTGTATGATGACCCTGACAAGACGGCCTCAGCCGAGGCTCAGATTTCGATCCTTAAGCAAGGGCGAAGGCCAGTTGAGGTTTATTGTACGGAGTTTCGGAGGTTGGCCCATGAGACCCAGTGGAATGACCCAGCCCTGAGACACCAGTACCGAAGAGGTCTTTCTAACCAGTTAAAAGACCAACTGGTACAATATCCCTTGCCTGATAGCTTGGATCAGCTCATGCAGTTATCCATTCGGGTGGATAGACGGCTGAGAGAGCGCAGGCTTGAAAGGGAGACCGAGGTTTCCTTCTTTCCCAAGGGAACCTCAGACTCTGAGGAATTTTCCGAGGAGCCTATGCAGATTGGGGCTACCCGCCTTTCCTCGCGTGAGAAGACGCGGAGGAGACAGCAGGGGTTATGTTTGTACTGTGGGAATAAAGGTCATGTGGTAGTATCATGCCCAGAAAAGCCGGAAAACTTCAGGGCCTGAGGGTGATGGGAAATATCCTGTCAGGCCAGAAGTCAGAATTTCCCAAGAAGACTTTTATCATTCCGGTGACCTTGAAGATCCTCGGTCAAACTGTCAAGACTGAGGCTTTTGTGGACAGTGGGGCCGACGGGGTTTTTATGGACCGCCAATTCGCCCTGAAACACTCTGTTCCCTTAGTACCCTTGGCATCGGAAATTGAGATTTGTGGGTTAAACGGGGAACCATTATCCCAGGGTAAAATTACCTCTTGCACTAGCCAGATTTCTTTGTTTATTGGAGCAACACACTCTGAAAAATTGTCCTTTTATGTGACTGTCTGTACTTTTGCCCCATTGGTGTTGGGGTTACCCTGGTTAAGGGCCCACAATCCTCAATTTGACTGGGTCTCTGGGGAGATTCTTAGTTGTGGTACTGATTGTTTCAGGAGTTGCTTGAGCCTTCCAGTCAGGCTTTCGCAGCTAAGTTTGCCAGGATTGCCAGGATGTTATGCAGATTTTGCGGACGTGTTCTCCAAAAGAGTTGCAGAGGTACTACCTCCCCATCGCCCCTATGACTGTGCCATTGATTTGTTGCCGAATGCTAAGCTTCCCAAGAGCAGGTTGTACTCCCTGTCACGTCCTGAGACTCAGGCTATGGCAGAGTACATTCAGGAGAACTTGGCTAAGGGATTTATCAGACCTTCACAGTCTCCAGTTGGGTCGGGGTTCTTCTTCGTGGGTAAAAAGGACGGTTTGTTGCGACCCTGCATCGACTTCAGGGAATTGAACCGCATCACGATTAAAAACTCATACCCACTGCCTCTCATTTCGGTCCTGTTTGACCAGCTTCGTACTGCCACCATTTTTTCTAAGATTGACCTACGCGGTGCGTACAATCTAATCCGAATAAGAGAGGGGGATGAATGGAAGACTGCCTTTAATACCCACTCAGGGCATTATGAATATTTGGTGATGCCTTTTGGGCTCTGTAATGCCCCGGCAGTCTTCCAGGACTTCATGAACGATGTGCTCAGGGAATATTTGGATAGATTCTTAGTTGTATACTTAGATGACATCCTAATCTTCTCCCATTCCCTGGAGGAACATCGGAAGCATGTATGCTTAGTCCTTCAGAAACTCAGAGACCACCGGCTTGGGGCGAAGCTGGAGAAGTGCGAATTTGAAGTTCAGCAAATCGCATTTCTAGGATATATTATCTCCCCAGAAGGTTTCCAAATGGAGGGTTCCAAGGTACAGGCAGTCCTGGATTGGGTGCAGCCCACTAGTTTGAAGGCGCTTCAGCGTTTTCTGGGCTTTGCAAATTTTTATAGACGATTTATCGCTGGATTTTCGTCTATAGTGGCGCCCTTGGTGGCACTCACTAAGAAAGGGGCGGATGTTGCTCACTGGTCTTGTGAGGCCAAAGCGGCTTTTGCCCGTCTCAAAAGGGCATTTGTCTCGGCCAAGGTGCTGCGACACCCAGATCCAGAGCGTCCTTTTGTGGTGGAGGTGGATGCCTCTGAGATGGGTATTGGGGCAGTGCTCTCTCAGATGGGGGTGTCTGATAATCGCCTTCATCCCTGTGCTTACTTTTCCCGTAAATTTTCGCCTGCCGAGATGAATTATGACGTGGGTAACCGGGAATTGTTGGCTATTAAGGATGCACTCGAGGAGTGGAGACACTGGCTTGAGGGGGCTAAGTTTGTGGTCTCAATTCTCACCGACCATAAGAATTTGGCATATTTAGAGTCAGCGAAGCGCCTCAATGCCAGGCAGGCACGATGGGCTTTGTTTTTTGCTCGCTTTAATTTTTTGATAACATATCGCCCTGGGTCAAAAAACATCAAGGCTGATGCGCTCTCGCGGAGTTTTGCTCCAATCCAGGAGACCACCGAGGAGCCATTGCCCATTGTGTCCCCATCATGTATTAAAGTGGGCATTACCCAGGACCTCTTGTCATTAGTCCTTAGAGCACAGGAGCAGGCTCCTCCAGACCTTCCGGTAGGTCTTTTGTTTGTGCCTCCTAGGTTAAGACAGCGAGTGTTCCTGGAATTCCATGCCAAGAAGTCGGCAGGTCACCCGGGTATTGCCAGAACTCGGGAGTTGCTATCTAGGGCGGTGTGGTGGCCCTCGGTGGCTAGGGATGTGGATCAGTGGGTTCGGGCATGTGACATCTGTGCCCGAAATAAGACTCCTAGAGGGGTTCCTGTTGGCCCATTACATCCACTCTCTATTCCATCTAAGCCATGGACCCACATTTCAATGGATTTTGTGGTGGACTTGCCCAAATCCTCGGGGAT
Source organism: Pseudophryne corroboree (assembly GCF_028390025.1). NCBI lineage: Eukaryota > Metazoa > Chordata > Amphibia > Anura > Myobatrachidae > Pseudophryne > Pseudophryne corroboree. The sequence continues at coordinate 262,359,604 of NC_086453.1, forward strand.
GACAGCCATCTGGGATGTCGTTGACAGGTTTTCGAAGATGGCGCACTTCGTTCCATTGGTTGGGCTGCCATTGGCCAGACGTCTGTCTGAATTATTTATGCTGCATGTTGTGCGCCTCCACGGGTTGCCACTTGATGTGGTCTCTGACCGCGGATCCCAGTTTGTGGCCAAATTCTGGAGGGCATTTTGTTCCGATCTCCAGATTTCTGTCAGCTTGTCGTCAGGCTACCATCCGCAGTCTAATGGGCAGACTGAAAGGGTGAACCAGTCCTTGGAGCAGTTCCTCAGGTGTTATGTCTCCAAGTGTCAGACTGACTGGGTTGCTCATCTGTCCATGGCGGAGTTTGCCTATAACAACGCGGCTCACTCTGCTACAGGGATCTCTCCCTTCCTTTGTGTGTATGGGCATCATCTTAAGGCCAATTCTTTTGACCCCCAGGACTCCACGCGTGGTGGTTCCTCTGTGGTTTCGGTCCTTAGAGGTATTTGGAGGAAAGTGAAGAAAGCCCTTGTGTCTGTGTCATTAGTGACCAAAAGGGTTTTTGATAAGCGGAAAAGACCCTGCAGCTTCAAATTAGGAGACTTCGTCTGGTTGTCTACCAAGAATTTGAAGTTGAGACAGCCATCTCATAAGTTAGGCCCCCAGTTCATCGGTCCTTATAAGATCACTAGGGTTATCAATCCGGTGGCATTTCAGTTAGATCTACCCCGTTCTTTGGGTATCAATAAAACATTTCATTGTTCCCTTTTAAAACGGGCGATTAGTAATCCTTCTTCCAGTGGAAGACCTTCCCCTCTTCTGATACGTGGCCAGAGGGAGTTTGTTGTTGAAAGGATTCTTGACTCCAAGATGGTTCGGGGTCGGCTGTCATTTTTGGTGCACTGGAAGGGGTATGGCCCGGAGGAGCGGTCGTGGGTGCGCAGTTGTGATCTTCATGCCCACAGACTGTTACGCGTTTTCTTCTCGCAGTTCCCCGATAAACCCGGTGGTAGGGGTTCTTTGACCCCTCGTCAGAGGGGGGGTACTGTTAGGGTCTCCTGCTCTGTGCTTCCACGTCGTCATGGCAACCGGGAGACAAGTGCTAGCGGAGTAACCTGAGCGTAGCTGATACTCCGGTTCGGGTCTTTTGCTGTGCAGTGGTTACAGGCTCTGTGCACGGCAGGGGATCCGGTGCTGGTTTTTGTGCTCACAGTCTGTGAGGTCTGAGTGGGGCGTGGACAGCACCAGCTATATAAACCCTCTTCTCAGGTTAGGCAGATGCTGCTGAATCTTTGTTGGTTAGTCAGTTCCTGAAAGCTAGCTAGTACTGTGTAAACTTTGTATTTGTTTGTTGCTTACTGCAAATAGGCCTTGGAATTTGGTATTACACTCTGCCAATCCAGACCTAGCAGTAAGACTGGAGTCAGTCGTTTAACCTGCTGGGGTTCTTTTGCTACTCTGTGAACCTGGCAAGTTTGCGGCTGTATTCTCAGACTTGCCTGCCAAAATCCTTTCTCACTGTGCAAGGTGTTCAGGTGTCAGTTTAGTGGCAGTAAACTGAACCAATGCACTGCAAGTGAGGACTAGGATTGTGGAGACTCTCCTTGTGTCTATTATTCCATCTCTGACCAAGGAGTTTACTGCCACACCCGTTGGTAACCCTTTAGGGTTTTGCTGTTGCCCTTAGCAACAGCATTTCGGGTTCTCTACGTATTAAATCACAACATCTCGCTTCTTTCCATCTGAGCATTCCTAATACTAGGGAGACAACCAGTTTCTTAGCCTTTGGGCTTCTCTGTTCACTTTGTGTTTATTTTGTTACCCTATCACCTTCTATGTATGTAATGTCATATTCCCCAGTCTGTCTGTGAGTTTATTTGTTTTGCATCCCTCTCCGCTCAGACACCAGTACATTCCTACTGGCACTGGTGTGCATAACATATTCAGCAGCCTAATACTCCTGTTGAAATTTTGTGGGAATATGGAGCATACCCCTCAAAATACTTTGCAACAGGTGGTCGATCAGGTGCAGGTCCTGACTCGACAATTTAATGATTTGTCCATTAAAATGCACACCTCGCAGGCCGCTGGCGGAGCTCCCGCAGCAGCAGTGCCTTCAGGGGTTAAGGAGCCGAAAGTAAATCTCCAGGATCGTTTTTCTGGAGATCGCTCGCAGTTCTTTTGTTTCAAGGAGAGCTGCAAGCTATATTTCCAGCTTAGGCCTCAGTTTTCTGGGTCGGAGATTCAGCGGGTGGGCATAGTGATTTCCTTGCTACAAGGAGACCCACAGGTCAGGGCATATGGGTTGCAGCCTGACTGTCCGTCGCTTAAAAGTGTTGATGCTTTTTTTTTACGGCACTGGGCATGTTGTATGATGACCCTGACAAGACGGCCTCAGCCGAGGCTCAGATTTCGATCCTTAAGCAAGGGCGAAGGCCAGTTGAGGTTTATTGTACGGAGTTTCGGAGGTTGGCCCATGAGACCCAGTGGAATGACCCAGCCCTGAGACACCAGTACCGAAGAGGTCTTTCTAACCAGTTAAAAGACCAACTGGTACAATATCCCTTGCCTGATAGCTTGGATCAGCTCATGCAGTTATCCATTCGGGTGGATAGACGGCTGAGAGAGCGCAGGCTTGAAAGGGAGACCGAGGTTTCCTTCTTTCCCAAGGGAACCTCAGACTCTGAGGAATTTTCCGAGGAGCCTATGCAGATTGGGGCTACCCGCCTCTCCTCGCGTGAGAAGACACGGAGGAGACAGCAGGGGTTATGTTTGTACTGTGGGAATAAAGGTCATGTGGTAGTATCATGCCCAGAAAAGCCGGAAAACTTCAGGGCCTGAGGGTGATGGGAAATATCCTGTCAGGCCAGAAGTCAGAATTTCCCAAGAAGACTTTTATCATTCCGGTGACCTTGAAGATCCTCGGTCAAACTGTCAAGACTGAGGCTTTTGTGGACAGTGGGGCCGACTGGGTTTTTATGGACCGCCAATTCGCCCTGAAACACTCTGTTCCCTTAGTACCCTTGGCATCGGAAATTGAGATTTGTGGGTTAAACGGGGAACCATTATCCCAGGGTAAAATTACCTCTTGCACTAGCCAGATTTCTTTGTTTATTGGAGCCACACACTCTGAAAAATTGTCCTTTTATGTGACTGTCTGTACTTTTGCCCCATTGGTGTTGGGGTTACCCTGGTTAAGGGCCCACAATCCTCAATTTGACTGGGTCTCTGGGGAGATTCTTAGTTGTGGTACTGATTGTTTCAGGAGTTGCTTGAGCCTTCCAGTCAGGCTTTCGCAGCTAAGTTTGCCAGGATTGCCAGGATGTTATGCAGATTTTGCGGACGTGTTCTCCAAAAGAGTTGCAGAGGTACTACCTCCCCATCGCCCCTATGACTGTGCCATTGATTTGTTGCCGAATGCTAAGCTTCCCAAGAGCAGGTTGTACTCCCTGTCACGTCCTGAGACTCAGGCTATGGCAGAGTACATTCAGGAGAACTTGGCTAAGGGATTTATCAGACCTTCACAGTCTCCAGTTGGGTCGGGGTTCTTCTTCGTGGGTAAAAAGGACGGTTCGTTGCGACCCTGCATCGACTTCAGGGAATTGTACCGCATCACGATTAAAAACTCATACCCACTGCCTCTCATTTCGGTCTTGTTTGACCAGCTTCGTACTGCCACCATTTTTTCTAAGATTGACCTACGCGGTGCGTACAATCTAATCCGAATAAGAGGGGGATGAATGGAAGACTGCCTTTAATACCCACTCAGGGCATTATGAATATTTGGTGATGCCTTTTGGGCTCTGTAATGCCCCGGCAGTCTTCCAGGACTTCATGAACGATGTGCTCAGGGAATATTTGGATAGATTCTTAGTTGTATACTTAGATGACATCCTAATCTTCTCCCATTCCCTGGAGGAACATCGGAAGCATGTATGCTTAGTCCTCCAGAAACTCAGAGACCACCGGCTTGGGGCGAAGCTGGAGAAGTGCGAATTTGAAGTTCAGCAAATCGCATTTCTAGGATATATTATCTCCCCAGAAGGTTTCCAAATGGAGGGTTCCAAGGTACAGGCAGTCCTGGATTGGGTGCAGCCCACTAGTTTGAAGGCGCTTCAGCGTTTTCTGGGCTTTGCAAATTTTTATAGACGATTTATCGCTGGATTTTCGTCTATAGTGGCGCCCTTGGTGGCACTCACTAAGAAAGGGGCGGATGTTGCTCACTGGTCTTGTGAGGCCAAAGCGGCTTTTGCCCGTCTCAAAAGGGCATTTGTCTCGGCCAAGGTGCTGCGACACCCAGATCCAGAGCGTCCTTTTGTGGTGGAGGTGGATGCCTCTGAGATGGGTATTGGGGCAGTGCTCTCTCAGATGGGGGTGTCTGATAATCGCCTTCATCCCTGTGCTTACTTTTCCCGTAAATTTTCGCCTGCCGAGATGAATTATGACGTGGGTAACCGGGAATTGTTGGCTATTAAGGATGCACTCGAGGAGTGGAGACACTGGCTTGAGGGGGCTAAGTTTGTGGTCTCAATTCTCACCGACCATAAGAATTTGGCATATTTAGAGTCAGCGAAGCGCCTCAATGCCAGGCAGGCACGATGGGCTTTGTTTTTTGCTCGCTTTAATTTTTTGATAACATATCGCCCTGGGTCAAAAAACATCAAGGCTGATGCGCTCTCGCGGAGTTTTGCTCCAATCCAGGAGACCACCGAGGAGCCATTGCCCATTGTGTCCCCATCATGTATTAAAGTGGGAATTACCCAGGACCTCTTGTCATTAGTCCTTAGAGCACAGGAGCAGGCTCCTCCAGACCTTCCGGTAGGTCTTTTGTTTGTGCCTCCTAGGTTAAGACAGCGAGTGTTCCTGGAATTCCATGCCAAGAAGTCGGCAGGTCACCCGGGTATTGCCAGAACTCGGGAGTTGCTATCTAGGGCGGTGTGGTGGCCCTCGGTGGCTAGGGATGTGGATCAGTGGGTTCGGGCATGTGACATCTGTGCCCGAAATAAGACTCCTAGAGGGGTTCCTGTTGGCCCATTACATCCACTCTCTATTCCATCTAAGCCATGGACCCACATTTCAATGGATTTTGTGGTGGACTTGCCCAAATCCTCGGGGATGACAGCCATCTGGGATGTCGTTGACAGGTTTTCGAAGATGGCGCACTTCGTTCCATTGGTTGGGCTGCCATTGGCCAGACGTCTGTCTGAATTATTTATGCTGCATGTTGTGCGCCTCCACGGGTTGCCACTTGATGTGGTCTCTGACCGCGGATCCCAGTTTGTGGCCAAATTCTGGAGGGCATTTTGTTCCGATCTCCAGATTTCTGTCAGCTTGTCGTCAGGCTACCATCCGCAGTCTAATGGGCAGACTGAAAGGGGGAACCAGTCCTTGGAGCAGTTCCTCAGGTGTTATGTCTCTAAGTGTCAGACTGACTGGGTTGCTCATCTGTCCATGGCGGAGTTTGCCTATAACAACGCGGCTCACTCTGCTACAGGGATCTCTCCCTTCCTTTGTGTGTATGGGCATCATCTTAAGGCCAATTCTTTTGACCCCCAGGACTCCACGCGTGGTGGTTCCTCTGTGGTTTCGGTCCTTAGAGGTATTTGGAGGAAAGTGAAGAAAGCCCTTGTGTCTGTGTCATTAGTGACCAAAAGGGTTTTTGATAAGCGGAAAAGACCCTGCAGCTTCAAATTAGGAGACTTCGTCTGGTTGTCTACCAAGAATTTGAAGTTGAGACAGCCATCTCATAAGTTAGGCCCCCGGTTCATCGGTCCTTATAAGATCACTAGGGTTATCAATCCGGTGGCATTTCAGTTAGATCTACCCCGTTCTTTGGGTATCAATAAAACATTTCATTGTTCCCTTTTAAAACGGGCGATTAGTAATCCTTCTTCCAGTGGAAGACCTTCCCCTCTTCTGATACGTGGCCAGAGGGAGTTTGTTGTTGAAAGGATTCTTGACTCCAAGATGGTTCGGGGTCGGCTGTCATTTTTGGTGCACTGGAAGGGGTATGGCCCGGAGGAGCGGTCGTGGGTGCGCAGTTGTGATCTTCATGCCCCCAGACTGTTACGCGTTTTCTTCTCGCAGTTCCCCGATAAACCCGGTGGTAGGGGTTCTTTGACCCCTCGTCAGAGGGGGGGTACTGTTAGGGTCTCCTGCTCTGTGCTTCCACGTCGTCATGGCAACCGGTAGACAAGTGCTAGCGGAGTAACCTGAGCGTAGCTGATACTCCGGTTCGGGTCTTTTGCTGTGCAGTGGTTACAGGCTCTGTGCACGGCAGGGGATCCGGTGCTGGTTTTTGTGCTCACAGTCTGTGAGGTCTGAGTGGGGCGTGGACAGCACCTGCTATATAAACCCTCTTCTCAGGTTAGGCAGATGCTGCTGAATCTTTGTTGGTTAGTCAGTTCCTGAAAGCTAGCTAGTACTGTGTAAACTTTGTATTTGTTTGTTGCTTACTGCAAATAGGCCTTGGAATTTGGTATTACACTCTGCCAATCCAGACCTAGCAGTAAGACTGGAGTCAGTCGTTTAACCTGCTGGGGTTCTTTTGCTACTCTGTGAACCTGGCAAGTTTGCGGCTGTATTCTCAGACTTGCCTGCCAAAATCCTTTCTCACTGTGCAAGGTGTTCAGGTGTCAGTTTAGTGGCAGTAAGCTGAACCAATGCACTGCAAGTGAGGACTAGGATTGTGGAGACTCTCCTTGTGTCTATTATTCCATCTCTGACCAAGGAGTTTACTGCCACACCCGTTGGTAACCCTTTAGGGTTTTGCTGTTGCCCTTAGCAACAGCATTTCGGGTTCTCTACGTATTAAATCACAACATCTCGCTTCTTTCCATCTGAGCATTCCTAATACTAGGGAGACAACCAGTTTCTTAGCCTTTGGGCTTCTCTGTTCACTTTGTGTTTATTTTGTTACCCTATCACCTTCTATGTATGCAATGTCATATTCCCCAGTCTGTCTGTGAGTTCATTTGTTTTGCATCCCTCTCCGTTCAGACACCAGTACATTCCTACTGGCACTGGTGTGCATAACAGGTGACCAGTATATAGTAGTACAGTGCTGCATTGTGGTGACCACCAGCCTTAATTAGTACAGTACAGTAGTCCATTCCTGTATCTTGCAGCTCCGTGTCAGACTCAGTTCTATTCTCCTGATCAGTGCTCAATATCTGTGCTGCATTGTGGTGACCAGTATATAGTAGTACAGTGCTGCATTGCGGTGACCACCAGTATATAGTAGTACAGTACAGTAGTCCACTGCTGTATCTTGCAGCTCCGTGTCAGACTCAGTTCTATTCTCCTGATCAGTGCTCAATATCTGTGCTGCATTGTGGTGACCAGTATATAGTAGTACAGTGCTGCATTGTTTTGACCACCAATATATAGCAGTACAGTACAGTAGTCCACTACTCTATCTTGCAGTTCCATGTCAGACTCAGTTCTATTCTCCTGATCAGTGCTCAATATCTGTGTTGCATTGTGGTGACAGTATATAGTAGTACAGTGCTGCATTTTGGTGACCTCCAGTACATAGTAGTACAGTACAGTAGCCCACTGCTGTATCTTGCAGCTCCGTGTCTGACTCAGTTCTAGTATCCTGATCAGTGGACGTGTCTGGACTTGCTCCTGGGCTCCATTTGGTCACCTGAGGGATCCCGCCCCCTCTCCCAGCTGAGGGAGCTTGGGAGCGGGCAGCTGTGCTAAGGGATTCCCCTGCCTGGAAGGGCCCGGCTGGGGTCTGTGTCTTTAATTATTAGGGGGTGCCAGGAGGTACCCTTTAATCATGAGGAGGTCGCGGAGGATTTTGCTGGCTTCCCCAGTGAAAGTTAAAAAGAAAGGGAATGATGGAACATCTGGCAGTAATGCAATTGCAGACGCTGCTGTAAAGGATCAGAGGAAAAAGCTGCCGGAGTTAGGTCTGAGTGCCCGGGACCTGCAAGGGCCATAGGTATGCAATCTACCCCCTCCATGCAAAGGGGGGTACCTCGGAGCAAACGGCGCTGAGAGCAGAGATCCCTGGAGCCGGAGCCGAAAAAGGTCCTCTTGCTGAAGCGGAAATTGTGTCTGCGGGTCCGTCCAAGGAAGGGGAGCAGCGATCGGCGCTGCATGGAGCGGAGAAAACCCAAGAAGGGTCCCTGTCCGTGGCAGCCCCCCTCCCCGTGCTAACAGCAGGTACCCCTGGGTGTGGTGTAGCCACTGGGGGGAATGCTGTAATGGCCGGGAGTCCCTGTGAGGGGAGTAGGGGGAAGCTGCAGGACGGAGGAGAGCGGCTGGTACCGCTGGTTGTAAAAATTAAAGAAAATAATATTGGACAAATATCCTGGTATGATGCCTCCCCCGAGCCTCCCGAGCAGGCAGAGAGTACCCTTGGGGGCATGCCAGCTCCTAAGGGGAGATCTGCGGTTGCTGGGGGGTTAGGGGTTAAAGAAGAGGAAGAATACAGTATGGATGGGAGTTCAGCATCGGAAGGGTTAAATTCAGAATCAGAGGAAGATTCGAGTACAGAGGAGATCCTGGCAGGAATGTCATTACAGGAGCTGATATATGAATCAAAGAAAATCAGTAACCGCATTACAGAAGCAAGGAAGAAAAGAAACAAATGTTAAGTATGGGACAGACAACGGGTCCGTGAGGTCACACCCCATTTCTGGTAGGCCACGCCCCTTAAAATCGGGCGCTCGATGAAGGCGCGCGATGCTGTCCCTCCTCCACTCACATCAAAGTTGGGAGGTATGCTCCTGTTATGTATGACTCTTCCTAAGGCTGGTGCTTCGAGGTAAAGAACACAGGCTTGTTGCCTGGGAGTTTTTATGCCCATCATTGTAGCTGTGCCTGAGTCCCTAAATGTGACTGATAAGTCTCTAGCACCTTGTTACAATACGGGTGGTCTTCTGTATGCCGGCGGTCGGGCTCCCGGCGCTCAGTATACCGGCGCCGGGAGCCCGACAGCCGGCATACCGACACTTATTTTCCCTCGTGGGGGTCCACGACCCCCATAGAGGGAGAATAAAATAGTGTGGCGCGCGTAGCGCGCCACCGTGCCCGTAGCGTGGCGAGCGCAGCGAGCCCGCAAGGGGCTCATTTGCGCTCGCCACACTGTCGGTAAGCTGGCGGTCGGGCTCCCGGCGCCGGTATGCTGGTCGCCGGGAGCCCGACCGCCGGCCAGCCGTAGTGAACCCTACAATACAGCTGATATGTCTCTCCTCTTGGGCTCACACTGTCTGGCTGTGTGGATGGAAGGGTAGTGGCAGTTCAAAACAGTCCTGTGTGGGTAAAAGCCATATACTGACAGGAAATGTTTCTCTGACTGATAGGGAAACTTAGAAGCGTTAGCGGGGTGGCTGCATAAAGTCTCTCTCTGACTGGAACCCTGTGTTTAGCTGGCTGATAAGGGTAATTGAAGCTGGCTATTACATGCCCTGGTTGTTACTGACTGTATAAGTACCTCTCTCTTTTTCCCCTCTCAGTTCTCTGGTACTTAGCTCACTCAGAAACTCTACCAGTGACTGACAGTCTGCAATGCCCCAAGTCAGTTGTTTTACTTCTCACGCTGACCGGTGGACACAGGTTACACATTGCCCCTTCCTTCCAATTCCCTGTCTTGTTTTCCACAGCTGTCTGCAGAAATGCTCTGTCAAGTGGGTGCAATTATTCCTCTCCACAGTGCTCTCTATCACAACCGGGCTCTCACACCACTGTGCATGATGGACCGGTTGCCCTCTCCTCAGCGCACAGTCCTCCTCACGGCAGGGCAGACCAGCAGCGTTCCTCCCTGCTGTCTCCTCAGATCACCTCAGGGAACTCTCAGTGGAAACTCTGCCTCCTCCTCTTCCCGCTCTGCACCACCCAATCGGCAGCTTCGATTTACCCTGCTCTGCAGGTCTGCACCTGGGTCCTAGCGCTCCACAAATTGCTGTCCTTTGGTTGCTGGCATTGCCTAGCAACCTAAGCAAGAGGAAGCTGTTAACCCTTTTAGCTGCACTGTGCCGGCTAGTGAAAAGTGAGGGTTCCTTTTAGGGAAAATTTAGGTGTCTCACCCAGGTTGTCTCCAGTATATGGGTGATGGTACCTAAATAGCCACATATATCCCCATAAATCCAAGTTAACATGATATCCATGTCAGAGTGTTATATATCCCTGAACTGTTTAGAAAGCATTTATTTAGACATTGGTACATTGGTGGCCACTGCTATGAGAGACTAGAAGCCACACATGCTGTGAATCAAAGGTCTGCAAGGCCAGTGCCACAAGCCCCCAGCAGAAATATAGGACCGGTCCTCATGCTGGGATACAGGGTTGGTTTCATGGCCACTCTCAAAGCGGTTTAAAGGGGCTGTCGGCTGCCACTGCCGGCCAGACTGCAGTTCCCTCCTTCAATCATTCTCCCCTTCATGTCCTGAGCTATAAACCTGAACTATAAGCATGTGGCCAGGCACAGGAAGGTTGAAGCCAGTGAGGGAGCTCAGACTGTCATATCCCTTATCTGTGCTTACCTCTCTACTCTCTGATGCTGCTAAGCAATAAGAACTAATCTAGAACTGTAACATTAGAGCAGCAGCCAGGGAGATGTAGATGCGTGAGTATGGTAATGGATGCGTGGGTATCCTAAGGTGGGGCTATACCTCACATGCAGCAGTAACATCATGTGTCCCAGTGCTGACAGCAGCAATAGGACGGGTGTGGGACTGAAAACTGCCATGGCCAGTGGCTAGGAGGTGGAGAGGACCTGTAGACCTTGGTGGCGGCATATGTGTAGACGGCCTGCTCCTGAGTACAGAGTGGTAAGAGGTTGAGCCACCAGTGAGCAGCAGCCAGTGACTGGTGTTCTGGTGACCTGCTTCACAGTGAGTTTGAGCAGCGTGCATTACAGACAATAGGAGCCAGACAGCCAAGGAGCAGTGATATCTAACAAGTATACACTGCACCCACAGTACACAAAGCAGAGCCTACTGAAAGCAGCTACTATAGGTGCCTCGGCAGAGGTAAATTAGAGACAGTTTTCATTTGAGTCTGAAGTTAGTTATCAGTCATAGCAGTTAGTAGTCAGGGGCTATGAACTATATGGGTATGGATCATTAGTTCAACAGTAAAAAGGTTGATAGTTGATCACAGGAGGTTGTCTTTCACAAAGTTGAAATGAGAAAAAGGTCAACATGAGCAAAAAGTCATCATGAAAATGGCCGACACATGAAAATGTCAATATGAGCTTTTATTGTTTTTGGGGTGTCAATTTTTAGGTTTTATCACATGGACCCCCAATTAGTGTACTATGTCTCCTTGCAAGGTGAGTGAAAGGTGCCTCGCTCCACTACCACTGTATTTGGCACAGGTTACCATTCCAATCGTAGTCCACATGGATGGTAAAGTATGAAAAAGTTCTAAAAATTAAAACTTTTTTTGAAAAAGTCATGTCAACCATATGCTATGTTGACCTTTGTCATGTCGACCTTTTTGACCATGACAACCTAATGCATGTCGACCTATAGTGGTCGGCCTGTTGACTGTCAACCTTTTTACTTTCGACCTAAAGACCAGATACCAAAATTTAGACAGCTCTATAGCAGTACAGTACATTGCTTTAGACCGCCTTTGAGCCATCAGCTTAATCTAGTCATCACATGAACTAATATGAGGCTGGCAACTATTCACCAGGCAAGGTCAGCCAAGTTACCTCATCTAGAAAGCAGACTATTAGGTAACTACATTGTGGAGGTATTATTACAAGGAGCCGTTAGCTATCAGACTCATTGCTCAGTTCATTAGCACCTTCTAGTGGCCACTATGGCCCTCAATCCGAGTTGTTCGCTCTGTAATTTTCTTCGCATCGCAGCGACTTTCCGCTAATTGCGCATGCGCAATGTTCGCACTGCGACTGCGCCAAGTAAATTTGCTAAGAAGTTTGGTATTTTACTCACGGCATTATGAGGTTTTTTCTTCGTTCTGGTGATCGTTGTGTGATTGACAGGAAGTGGGTGTTTCTGAGCGGAAAGTGGCCGTTTTATGGGTGTGTGTGAAAAAACGCTGCCGTTTCTGGGAAAAACGCGGGAGTGGCTGGAGAAACGGGGGAGTGTCTGGGCGAACGCTGGGTGTGTTTGTGACGTCAAACCAGGAACGACAAGCACTGAACTGATCGCAGTGGCAGAGTAAGTCTCGAGCTACTCAGAAACTGCACAGAATAATCTTTTCGCAATATTGCGAATCTTTCGTTCACAATTTTGCTAAGCTAAGATTCACTCCCAGTAGGCGGCGGCTTAGCGTGTGCAAAGCTGATAAAAGCAGCTTGCGAGCGAACAACTCGGAATGAGGGCCTATAAGCAATAGGTTACATTTTGTAGGTACTTTATAAGTACTAGCTTAAGCTCTTAAGCCCTGTATACCAGGGACGTGCAGTCAGGGGAGGCAGGGGAGGCAGTGCCTCCCCTGTCATTACTGATTAAAATAATACAAAGAAGATACTTATGACACATATTCTGTGTCATATAAGTATCTGCTTTAACCTTTGTATTATTTTAATAATGTTTTTCGGTTTTAAAACTGAGTTAAATGTGTTTAGGAGGCACCACTCACAGTGCCTCCCGCTGGCAGTGTAAATGTCAGGAAGCGGGGGGCGGGGCTAAGCATTGGGCAATGAAAGCCCATTAAAAAAAGCAGCTGAAGCGGCACCTAACGGAAGTGCCGCTTTCAGCACGCCCCTCTCACATGCAGATACAGTTGGGCATTGGCTTCTCTCGCATCGAGGGAGCAAAGGCAAATTATTATTATTTACATATGCCCGCCCCCGCCCCTCCCCTCCCTTATTTTACTGAATATGTGCAGCGGCAATGGATGCTGTAAGCTGTAGCCGCTGCACCCACCCCTTTCAGCTGCTGTCACTCTGGCCAGGAATGCAGACATGTCACAGTCTGACATGTTTGCTGCAGCTCAGCCAGCAGCAGCAGTGCCCGATGTCCGTCCCTTCCCTATTTGTATGGCTGCTCCCTTCCCCGGGACCAGCCACAGTCTCCTGCATCTGTATGTTCCTGCTCAATACCCTCCTGAAGCTCCGCCCCCTCACGGAAGAGGCCACGCCCCTTTCCTGCTCTTGTTGGAAAGATCTGATTCCTTCCCAGCCAGCTCCATGGGGTGAACCAGGCAATACAGTATATAGACAGTGACTGCAACCTCCCACAGTCAAAAGTAAGTATCTGTGGGGGGATGGGTGTGGGTTTATTTTATACATGGGGGCTGGGGTATATATTAATATTATCTAGGGGTGTTGTGTTAGTATTATCTAAGGGAGTGGGTTGGTAAATAGTATTGTGTGGGGTGGGGATTGTATCACTGTCATGGGATCAGGGCCGGCAACAGAAATCTCGGGGCCCCGTACAGTGATATCTGTGGGGCCCCATCTAATTTTATATATGTATACTGTCTATCTATCTATCTATCTATATATCTATCTATCTATCTATCTATCTATCTATCTATCTATCTATCTATCTATCTATCATCTATCCACACACAGAGGCTCCAGCAGGGGCTATGCTGCAGACAAGACCAGCACTCCATTCATAGCATAAAGTGATTTAATGTCATCCAAGACACGACTAGTGCAAAGTCAGCATATGGCATATTGGAATATTCTCACAAATAACGTCCATGCTGGGGACATGTGTCCAACCCAGCTGTGGCTCCCTCAGTCTGTCTGTCCCCAATGACTACATGCTGCATTCCTAGCTCCCCTACCCTATGCCAAAGCAATATATACCTCACCAATCCACTCTTACCCCGGGGAGAGATTCACCTGCGCTGCACTTTCCACTATCCAGACCCGCACACCACACAGCAGGTACCATGCGGCCCTCACACCCCACCAGAAGAGGCCAGCACAGGGCACAGGAATCCTGCCCAGCGGAGCTGCTGCCATGTCCCATAACTGCTTGCAACAGATAGGGACCCGGAATAGCAGGTGCACACTTGCGCCGCATAATGACTGTGTGTAAGAGGCTCCTGTCACTCTGAGGCTCCATTGTAGAGAGAGCACACACCCTTTTTCATTTTGTACTTTTGTACTGAGCCCTTAGGGAGCCCTGGCACTCTCCACATGGCCAGCTGTCTCAGTCCTATACAGCGCAGACTTGCTACCCCCGCCCTCCTGATTACTCTGAGGCTGCGCCCACACCACCTATTTGGACAAGACGGCTCACATCCCTGACGGTCACTAAGTGGCATATCCTTGGGGCCCCTCTGACCCTTGGGGCCCGGTACAGTTGTCCCCTTTGACCCCCCCTGTCGCCGGCCCTGCATGGGATTGTGTACTATCTTGTATTATAGTATGCTGAAGTTACTTGAAGATGGTGTAATGTGTGTGTGTGTGGGGGGGGAGTAATGTTTTGTGAAAGTTGAGGAAGTGTATGTATTATTGTTGTCTATGTACTGTACATACAGAGCACATGGATTTTTTTTATTTTTTTTCACACACACACACGCACACACACACACACACACACACACACACACACACACACACACACACACACACACACACACACACACACACACACACACACACACACACACACACACACACACACACACACACACACACACAGGGTATGCGGTTAAAAAAACGATTGTCAGGATCCCAGCTGTCTCAATACAGACTCCGGGATCCCAACAGGGGTACTATACCACCACTGGAATACCGGCGAGGTAAGTGATTCCCCCTCTGTGTGTGTCCATGACATCCATAGAGGGGGAATAGAACCTGTGGCGAGTGAGACTCAACACTGAGCCCGCAGCGTGGTGAGCGCAGGGAGCTTTGTTGTGCTTGCCCCCCCCCTGCCGGCATTCTGGCTACTGACATTCGGCATCCCATGCAACGGAATCCCATACCGATCCCACACAAAGGTGTATTCAGCAAGGAGGGGGCCTGTGTGCCATCTCTATCCAGGCCCCCATCTCTCTAGCCGGTGGTGCAAGTGAGTAGACTCTGGTGCTGCCCTACAGTCTACTCACCAGCTTTTCCCAAAAGTCAATTGTGCAGGTTTTTGAGGGAGGATGGGTGGTAGGCTAAAATGTAGCCTAGAGCGCAGTGCCACCGTGCACCGGCCCTGCTCCCAGCCACACCTGGAGCCCTGATGACAGAGTAGTAATTCCAGCAGCCTGCGGCCCTGTACAGGTGTAGCTAGGAAGTACTGAAGGATGAGCAGCCCTGCCACAGGAACCAGGTTTGTTGTTTCCTCTCTGTTACCGGTGGCGGCGGGGGCTGGCTAGGATTTTCAGGGGAGAGTGGCGGGTACTTTACTTTGACATGGGCTAAGCTCATCGGGGACCGGGCTGTACTGCTTATGTTCTATGCTGTACTGCCAACATGCTCTTCTTAGTATCACCCTCTCCCTTTCACCCTCTACTGTCACCCACTGCTGTCACCCTCTACCTGGCATCACCCTCTTCCTGTCACCCTTTCCCTGGCATCACCCTCTTCCTGTCACCCTTTCCCTGGCGTCACCCTCTCCCTGGCGTCACCCTCTTCCTGTCACCCTCTCTCTGGTGTCACCCTCTTCCTGTCACCTACAGCTGGCACCCACTCCATGTCACCCTCTTCCTGTCACCAGCTCCGTGGCATCACCCTATCCCTGTCACTTACTGCTGTCATCCTTTAACTGACATCGCCCTCTTCCTGTCACCATCTCCCTGGCATCACCCTCTTCCTGTCACCAGCTCCATGGTATCACCCTCTCCCTTTTACCTACTGCTGTAAAACTCTCCCTGGTGTTACCCTCTTCATGTCATCCTTTCCCTGGTGTCACCCTCTCCCTGTCACCCACTGCCTCTCTCTGTCACCCTTTACCTGTCACCCTCTCTCCATCATCCTCTCCCTGTCACCCACTGCATCTCCTCTGCATCACTGTCTCCCCATCACCATCTCTCTCCTGTCACACCCACTGCCTTTCCAAGGCATCACCCTGTCCTGATCGGGCATCACCCTGTCCTGATCACATGGATACAGCATTCCCATTGAGGCCATGCCCCTTGTTGTGAGGCCACACCCTCATTGCAAGACTACATCCACTTTTCCAGGAGCATGTGTGCCTTTGGCGCACGCAAGGACAGTGGTGGTAGCGGGCATTGGCTCGGCGGCGGTAGTTTTCATCAACAAGGCTCGGCGGACATTATGGCTGCAGTGCCTCACCAGCCACTGACCTCACCGCACGCCACTGCTGTACACACTGGGTGATACCACTGGACGATATGAATGATAACAACTTTTTTTAAAGATCTATCGTTCATATCATCCAGTGTGTCTGCCTGATCGATTAATGATGTGCACATCTGCTGTTCATTGTCATTCATCTATGGTCTACTGAACATGCAGCTCAATTTTGCACATATCATTGAACTGCATGTTCGGGGAATGTGGGGGATGACATCACTGAATGATATCGCTTAGTGTGTATGCACTATACCATTGAACTGTATATCGTTTAACAATATAGCGCTAATCACACATATGGAGAAGTCGCTCAGTGTGTACTGGGCTATAACAATAACTGAGACTTATGGAGGAAGCATCAGGCTAAATTAGTTACAGATTGTAGATAACTCTTCTACACTGCACTGCGCTATCCTACAGTATTAAAACAGGGAGTTGGCTAAAGGGAATACATACGGGTGACCAGCTGACGAGATGCCGGCTGTCACTATACCAACAACGGCATCCCGTCAGCTGGAATTCCGGCTATGAGGCAGCGAGTCCCCTCGCAGGCTCGCTGCACCCGCCACGCTTCAGGCCGGAGGGAAGCTTTGTTATATTCCCACTTGGGTGGTGTCATGGACCCACTACCTGAGAAGAAATACCGCGCTGTGGTCGGGATTCCATCCTCCAGCATTTCAGCGTCTGTCGGGATTCTGAACGCTGGGATCCTGACAGGTGGTATATTAAATGCATCCCAGGTAAAGACCATGTGCAGGGAGAACTGTAAACCCAGATAGTGGAGTTATATGGATACTGTCTCTTCCTCTCTACAGTGGTGCCAATCCTCTACAAATATTGTAAGGATCAATGGCTTCTATCCTTGTGTATCAATGCCTATTTCCCTATAGATTGTAAGCTTGTGAGCAGGGCCTTCCTACCTCTATGTCTGTCTGTTTTTACCCAGTTTTGTTCTATTACTGTTGTTTTAATTGTAAAGCGCAACGGAATATGCTGCGCTATATAAGAAACTTTTAATAAATAAATAGATGAATAAATAAATAATAAATGGCTTATTGAATCTGAGTATACTCTCCAGCAATTTACCTAATGTAATATAACACAGTATTGTATTGATTACAGGTCATGACACTCACCTTAAATTTAGGAATGTCCACTCAGGTTTTGGATGTCTTGGATGGCCACATAGATGCCTCTCTCTGCTTCCCTACCCAGGAGTCCAGTGGCATGCAGTCAGGGTAGCTTTCTCTGAGCTTGCGGCCATGCCCAATGTGCTGGGTGCCATAGATTACACACACGTTGAGCTGAGGCCACCTAGGGGCAGGCAAAATATTTATACCAATAGACATCTGGGCCAAGACACTAATGTGCCGGTGGTTTCTGTAGCTAATGAAACAATACACACATTCCGTGTGAACAATTTATTACCTTCAACACAGGCATTTTTGCTGTAACAAATTAACATCATTTTTAAATTAACAAACTATTAGCTGCAGGCCTTATTATTTTATTTTTTTGGTGTGTTCTGGGTGCCGAGGATTGGGCTGGCTCGTTGGTCCGGGTTCGACTGGAGCGTCTAACTGGGGATTGAACTGGGGTCTGGCTTGGTGTAGTTGTCCCCGAGCTAGAGCTGACTTGGTGTGATGCCAACACATTAAGGCTTTGACTTAGTATATTGAGGCTTGCAGTGAGTTGCATATTAGTGGCAGTGTTGCTTGCTATTATTCTGGACAGGTTGTCGTTTACAATTTGGTTGTGTTGTATTAGCTGAATTAGGGATTGGTGCTGCCGCTGTTGTTCATCCATGATGCGTTGGAGATTGGCTTGCATTTGGGAGTTGTCTGCCCTCATCTGCTCCATAGAATTGGCAATTCTGCCCACCTGAACTATAAGTCTGCCTGAGTTTCGACTCAGTCTAGGCAGATGATGGGGCAGACTTGCCAGGTATTGGCTGTGGGTGTTGAGGCACGCATAGTTTTGGTCCTGTTGTGAGGCCCAACGGCTCCAAAACTCAGGGCCCATTTGTGTCTGGGGTGGTGTTGTGCTCAATTGGGGGCTGTGGGATGTTTGGGGTGGTTGGGGTATGTCCTGTGGCGTGGTTGGCTGGGTAGGATCGATGGGCTGCAGGTGTAGTGTGTAGGTTTCCTGCTGGTCACTTTCCTGCTGGGCATCCTTGGTCATGATGGCTGGTTCTGTATGGGGTTGAAGACAGCCACTATTTAGTAATTATTTAGCATTGGTCTTACTATAGCTTTACGTCAACATGCATTACTTCTTAATATTCATGTTGGAATTGATAAATAGATTGTGGCCTAAACTAAACTATGTTGTTCACCTTTTTGTATAAATATGTGGCTTCTAATGTTCACTACTCAGTTGTAATAAGTTTGAGGGAATTGATGGTCTCTGAGCCATAATTAATGTGCGAACACGAAGAACTCTAACAAATACAAATTACGACATTTACATATTGGGTATGAAGCTTCCTTTGGAACAACACACACAATACAATAAATGTGTTGACCAATACACTCATACATTGTTCAAGGCAGTCAGTGGTCTGCCCAATACGTTAACAAATATAGTGGTCTAAAATGTAAACATTAACAATGGGTGAAAAAGTCTTAAGCTGCCCTATGTTTAGAACTGGTGATGTTGGCCATGCTAAACAATTGGATGAGACTTAACATTTATGTAGGTGTTTTTAGCAAAGATTAAAAGTAAAAATATTTGTTGATATGGGCAACATCACATCTGACAATTAACTATCTAAAAAAACCTTACCACCATGTGCTTGCTGTTGGTGATTATTACAAGGATGACTGTTCATGTGTTTTTTTTTTTTTTTTTTGCCGTGCACAAACAGTGGTGCAGATGTATAAACCTGGAGAAGGCATAAGGAAGTGATAAACCATTGATATGTGCAAGGTGATAAAGGCACAAGGCAAACAGCTCCAATATGTAAATTTACAGTAATTTTTTTTTTTTTGTGCTGCTGCCTTTATCACCTTGCACATATCACTGGTTTTTCACTTCCTTATGCCTTCTCCAGGTTAATACATCTAATCCACTGTTTTTTACCTGCTTTACAGGTAATTGTTATGTTTACTCACCAGACAACTGAGGGGATTGTGGATCCTCACTTTGTGGGCTGGCCAAAATAGCTTGTGGTGGCAGGGCAGACACTGCGGAGATGCGCCGTTGGGGTGGTGATGATGGTGCTGCTGATTCAGCCTCAAGACGGCGGCTCTTGGTTGGCCTACTAGCCACAGTAACCGAGCCCTGTGATGGGCGCCTTAGTGGAGGGGGGTTTGCTGAAGAAGAACCTATGTGATAAGATAAACATTAACATTTTGTTTTTCTATGTGTTTGCAGAATATGTGTTTACAGTGAAATCTTACCTGCATTGCCACCATCTGCATCTCTTGGCAGTGTTGGATGTGGCCTGGCTGTGCTGCTTCTCTTTCGTACTGTAGAAATATGAAGAATGTCCTCATGAACATACTATTTTGTTGATATGTTTATGCAAATTCCTTATTGTGATGTAAACATATGTGGTACCTGATGAGAAGTAAACTATACGATGCTTATGCTTTTCTGCCTGACTTCATTGGGTGTGTATACTTTAAATAAGAACCAATTTCACCAAACAATACATACACAAAGGTGCATAATGCACAATATTATACTACTTAAAACCCAATTTAAAATCCAAACGTCGTAGCTTGACACAACCACAATATTGCACGCTAAGTTACCAATTTTTGATGCTAACAAGAAAAAACTACCCACAAATATCTGCACAAAATAGTAAACATCAAAACCAAATATGCATGAAAAATCACATCAAGCACACAAAGGACAACCCAGAACAACACACAATAAACATAAATCCATTGAAATTGTTAAATAAAAAAAACTTTGCATAAAACATAATAATCACACTTCTTTAAAATAAACCTACAAACATTTACTTTTGAAATAAAACACCAGAAAAAGGCCAAGGCAACCAGAAAAATTGACAATACAAAGGATAAAAACATACATAATTGATATTAACACTACATCAGGCATGGCCAACCTGTGGCTCTCCAGATGTAGTGAAACTACACATCCCAGCATGCCCTGCCACAGTTTTAGCATTCCATAATAGCAAAACTGTGGCAAGGCATGATGGGACTTGTAGTTTTACGACAGCTGGAGAGCCACAGGTTAGCCAGGCCTGCACTACATCACCAACACATTAGAAGAATGAACCAACTTACAATCACAATTAGCTAGAAGACATTTCAGACAACTAAGGACAAAGCACAGATGTTTAATTAAAAAAAAAAAAACTCACCATCCTGCCTTGGCCGATCCGAATCCCGGACATGAGTCGCACCAACCACTTCTGGTGGAATGAGAGTACGCACAGGCTCCTCCCAATCCCGATAAGACGCTCGGAAGGGGTGTCCACCCCCGGTTTGGCGGGCTGATTTAGCCTCCTTCGACATCTTAGCCTTGACACGGCGCTTGATGTCCTCGGTCCGCCTCACCACACCCTCACTATTAACAGCCGCAACGACCTTCCCCCACAGAACAGTCTTCCTGCGTGACGACACCTTTGCCGCATCATGGCCAAACAACTGTCGATGATGCCTCATCAGCTCCCGCACCAATGCCATATTCTCAGCGTAGCTGAATTTAACATTGCGGCCCGTCTTTGTAGTGGTGCGTGGCTGCGGAGCCACAACACCATCACTATCACTATTACTGGAGGCTGCAGCAGCAACCTCCCCCTCCTCCTCACTAACCTCCTCCACCTCACTCACCTCCTCCCTCTCACTCACCTCCTCCACCTCACTCACCTCCTCCCTCTCACTCACCTCCTCCACCACACTCACCTCTGACTGGGACATAATCAGGACAAACAACAAATAACACTGAGAAAAAAAACAGTAAACACACTCCTCCACTACCACTACACACCACACACCAAACACACACACACACACACTCACAAACAATGACAAGAGACGTTAAAAAAAATACAATGACAAAAAACTTGACAGACTTTTAAATAACTACACAAGTATGACAAGACTACTTACACACACAGTACAGCCATAGGCGTGCGCAGAACATTTTATTAGGGGGTGCACCGTCGGAGGGGTGTGTTTGGCACCCCCTTTTGGGCATGTCTAGCACCGCCTATTGGCACTCAAAGCAATATAAACATATGCCCCCAGCGGTGCACCTTACTCAACAGCCCAGCGGTGCCAGATACACACTTACCCCCAGTGGTGCCAGATACATACTTGCCCCCAGCGGTGCCAGATACATACTTGCCCCCAGCGGTGCCAGATACATATGCCCCCAGCGGTGCCATATACACACTTGCCCCCAGCAGTGCCAGATACATATGCCCCCATTTGTACTCACCCTCCTCTGTTGCCAGTGCCGCCGATTTCCGTCTCTGCCACTGAGTGGAGGAGAGCGCAGCGCGCGTCTCTCCTGTGCCTCACTTCATTGAGTCCCTGTCTGTCTCCGGCGGCCATTTGAAATATGGCGCCGGCTTGTGAGCCAGTCAAGAGCCAGTCTGCGAGCTCTGATTGGCTGACAGCCAAAAGATATTGTAAATTACTGCCGGAGACGGGGACACACAGTGAGGGGCAGGAGAGATGCGCACAGCGCTCTCCTCCCTTCAAGTTCAGCATCAGACTGAGATGGGAATCGGCGGCAGCAACAGGCGTGTGGGGAGTGCCGGACATTAGGGGGTGCCTGTGCGCACCAGGCACCCCCCCTGCGCACGCCTATGAGTACAGCACTCAACAATCGAAAAGAACCTCCTCAAATCCGCACCAAACTCCAAAAAACTCACCAACTCCTAACACACCTTCCTCTCACCTCTCCACTAGCTAAACCCACGAGGTGCGGGCGGTTTGGGGCGTTTTTATAGTAATGAGCACAGACTCTCCTCCATCACGAATCAAACCAATCACAAACGAGTGACAAAAACGAAACTTAGAAAAAACCCGCGGCCGGGAACGGATAAACACTGCCGTAATAGAAATGTGACGCAGTCGTAAAAAAAAACTCATAACACGGCCGCAAAACCACTAAATCGGCCGCATTCTACCTTAAAAAACCACGAATAACATCGACATCGGAAAACATGAAAAATACAAATACGACAGCTTAGTAAATGAGGCGTAACATTTTCAAAAAGTTGTAAATTCACACTGCAGATTCGTGATGAATCTCCCTCCAAATCGGTACAAATACGAATTTTTGTAAATATACCCCCATGTGTCAGTAGAATTATAGTAGTCAGCAAGGCTTCACCATTCAATACAGCATGCGGAGAATTAAAACATTCCAGGATTTGGCTTGTGTTTTCTCTGTATTGTTTGTCTGGACTGTATGAGACTGTGTCATGTGACATTATCCACCACATCTCCGTACTTAGACGCATGGTCTGGCTTTTCAGTTGGTGTCCAGACAGTATCCTAGACAGGAAGGTCTCCTAGTTTTCTGGAGTTTCCTGGACTTTGTGGAAGAGTAGGCACCTAGACATAATAGGATTATTGATTATTAATATTATTACAAATTTAAAATCATTGCAAATTTCACATTTCTCATTTCTCACAGACAAATCATACTGCCACAGCTGGTGAGCAGCCATTGTGTTTCACTGCTGAATAAATGTGTTATATTCTGAATACATACATGTATAAATCACTGCAAACAATAAAAGCTACAGTATGATCACATTAAGAAATACCTAATACAAATACATCTATACCGTATAATACATTCCCTCAAAGGAAATGCCCAAAATCTATTCAGTAATGGGATGCACTCCACACATTGCTCGCCTCTGCCATAGTGGCACACTCTTACCTGTGATAGCAGTGCAGCATCACCCACCCTGTCCCATTTCTTTTCTCTGGGCTTCCAACAGCCCCGGTTTCCCGCCTCCTGCTCTCTTGTGCTCTAGTTATTTGGTCATCTCTTGGTCTATGCTGCAGACGCTGCTTGTGCCTTACCACTAGGGGGACATCAGTAATAGTCACTTTGCTCCAGGCTCCCTTTGTGCTGACCCCACCCTCCAGCTATAGCTGTGACCAGGGCTGCCATCAGAAATAGGTATTGGCAGTAGGAAACAGGGGAGGGTCAACTTCTCTGTCCAGGCCCAGAACTACAGAGTCCCCCTCTGATGGCGGCCCTGCCTGCCGGTACAGAAGTTGGCTAAAGTAAAAAGGCTTTTTTTCTCAGCATCAATCTTTCCAGGTTGGCCAGAAAAAGGAACAAAAATGCTCATAGACAGGAACAAATGCTATAATTGGTCAGCACGCCTTCTCAGTAATACGATAGGTTCTGTATTGAAAGACAGCTCACCACAGACTTTGGGGCCTATTTATCAAACAATATTCATGGCTATTTCCCCACAAAAAAACATTTTCGGGGGTTAGCTGCAAATGTTAAGCATCCCTGCAATGTATGTAGGATGGAACGTAGGAGGTATCTCCGATACTTGCTGCGATCCCTCCATTCCCACCTGCAGCCACATCTCCCATAGGTTTCTATAGGGTATGCAAAGCTGCCAGATTTACCAATATATGGATGTCAAGCAATCCCGATATTGGCCCCCACAGCTACAGCCATCTGAACACTGCAATGGCCGAACTGCAAGCACAGTCAGTGGGAACTAGCACATCTGGCAACACATGGAGCCCCTGTTATTGCCTGTGCCCGGTGATACATTCATCCAATGTGAGCGCGTTCTGCAATGTGATCTTGGGTGGTCACATTGTGCCCAGATTGCATTGAAAACGCAATTTTTGATAAATGTCCCCTTTAACCACTACCCCTTAAGCCTCACAATGATAAAGTAAAAAACAGGTACTGTAGCATCTGATTCCAGCCCAAAGCAACATTCAACTCCGATTAAATCCGATATTTTACACATTTATTGCAAATGTAAAAACAGAAAAACTATCCAATAAAAGCCGTGTGACTATTGATAATGTAAGGTAATTCTATAAATCAGTAGAAATGCATACACCAGTTCATGCCATGGCCACAAGTAAATACAATACTCGGCTCTTCTATTTGGCTCCAGTAAACTGTGATAGAAGATCCCGTTATTGTGGGTAATACAAATGATGACAATATATCACACTGCTTAAGGTTGTGAAGTTGTCAGGTAGCCCAGTCCGCAAGTAAGGGGACTCCAATATATAACTCAGTGAAGCCCACCAGATTGCTCATGGTTGCAGCGCCCCTCTGCCAAACTCAAAAAGCAATTACCGGCTTTATGCCTGGTGGTACGGATACAAACAAGTGCATGTCGACTAGTACTCTATCAAATCCACCAGCCTTCAGCCCAATGTAAAGGGTGCCCTGTGGTGCAGCTGCTGTGCAGTATTGTGCTCAAAAATTGCTGGCCTCTATCCATAAAGGGATCAATAGTCTGATGTGTGTGGACACCAGAATGAACACACAGCACTCGACGCGTTTCTCTTTCTGTGGAAAGTTTCTTCAGAAGGTTAGGATATTGGGTAATAGTAACCAGGTAACTAAAATGTCTCCATCCAATCAGAAAGATTATTAGCAAAGCTGAATTAGTAGTAATATGCATTTGAATAGTATTCCTTTTATCATGCATTAATTATGTAACAGGTGAGAATATCATTCCTAGGACACAATACAGATTAATTTATGTTGGAACAATAGTAATTTAAAATGATTTGAAAAACGTGAAAGCACTGCTATAAAGTTATAGTTATAGTATCCCATAAACTTAAAGTGATACTCGTGTTACAAAATATTTATAGCTACAATGTTGCTGTAAAGTGTCAATAAACATTAGTTATATTCCATAATGCTAGTGCTGTCAAAGACACTAAAAGATACACAAAATAAAAACTATATATTCTATCATAAAACAAACCAGACCTAAATAATAAATGCAGTTAAAATAAAAAAATTAAAAATCAGATCACTTAATCCAGACTGACTACTCATAAAATTCAAGGTCTATAATCTTAACCCATCAGTGTTTAACTGAAAAATCTTTTAAACCTATCATCTCCTATAAAGGTGTCACTGATGTGGTCCAAACTCCCCCCACCACCCTCTAAATTGGACATAGCCCCCCCCTTGCTTCTCAGCCGCAAATAACTAATAGTTTTTTTATTTTCTAAGGAGGGGCCTGGCCCAACTTTCCCCATTGGCCACTCTCCCTTTCAGCCAGATCTGCGTCCATCTCCTCACATGCTGGGGTCAGCTAATTTTTTTAATCAAAGCGGCTGTGTGTGATGTTGCGCAGTCGCCACGAAAATGCTACCAGCCTGCCCCTGCTTTACCAGTCACACCCCCCAACTCTGCGTTGCTGTCAATCTTGCAACCGCATCCTTCCTGGATTTGGTCACAAAAAGGGCCGTGCACTGCGGCCAGTGCATGAACACAGACCAGATGGACGTGGCCGCTGTATATGGACGCGTGGCTGTGTCCATCCCTAAGTAAATAGGGACCAAATGATTCTGCAAAAAAATTGATGGTTTCACATTGAGGTTTTCCCTGATTTTGGATACAAACACTATTGTATCAAAATAAGATCTTCTATTTTTCATTTTATTATGGGAGGTGGACCCAGGGCCGGATTAAGGGCCGCGTGGGTCTGGAATTAAAAATATTCAAGGGCCTATTGTGAGAAATGGGAGGTGTGATCAGTGCTGTGTGGGTGTGGTCAGTGCCATACAGGCGTATACACCCTACACTATTAGCTCCAATGTCTCCCTAAATATGTAAACATATAAAAAAAAATGAATAATTTTGTGAGAAAAATAGAAACACAATCTTAATAGTTATGCTTCATGGCAGACCATGTGACCAGCTGGTGGCTAGTGATCATCATGCTGTCATGACGATGGGCCTATTTTTATGTGGAGAGCTGGAGCTCCATCCGCCCCATTTTTAATCTGGCCCTGGGTGGACCCAAAAATCTATCTAGAATCCTAGTTTATGTTCTAGCTTGAGGAGTCAATCTTATTGGATAACCCTTTTCTTGAAGTACACTTATTCAAGTTTTACAGTGGATGAAAAAAATGCTCAGCCTGTCCCTGCTGGGAAACTCCAATTTAGGGAGTTCTCCCAGACTCACATGCATCATCCTTTTCTTTGTTTCAACTATTTACATGCATTGTGCATTTTGTTTTATTTCCATGCTTCAATTATGAAAGGTTTTTTTAAAATTAAAAA
Organism: Pseudophryne corroboree; assembly: GCF_028390025.1. NCBI lineage: Eukaryota > Metazoa > Chordata > Amphibia > Anura > Myobatrachidae > Pseudophryne > Pseudophryne corroboree. The sequence continues at coordinate 262,386,030 of NC_086453.1, forward strand.
AAAAAAAGTTATAAAATACTGTAGTTTGAATTCATGTTTTTTCAAATATTATTTTATTTTCCAGGCACCACAATGATTGGCCTGAGAAGAAGAAAGTGATCTGTCCTCTATGAATCTATCCTGATGAATTTTCTAAATAACTGTCAACGATTTACTTTGATTACTGTTTAAAAATGAATAAAGTAGACATAGAACTGCACATTGCTTACTGTGTTTATACCAAGTACTGTCATTAAATCCATTTACCTTGTAAGCATCTCAGTAGCAAAACGACACTTCCCAGAAGAACCGTGAGCACTAACTAGAGAGATAAGTTGGAAGGCCTCCTAGACACCAGAATATTGGCCTGATTCAAAGGTGGTCACAGAGGCTGCCGCAGCTGCATCTATTGGCAATTACCAATCTGTGACTTTATGCAAATGCCTCAACAAAGCCCTTCCCTGGTGTATATCTGTGCATGTGACTGTCAGTGACCATAGGTACTGAAATACTGATATCTTTAGATGCAACAGTCGTTGCACCATTTAAACTTGCACCAGTCCAGTGGTACAGTAGGTACAGTTTCTCTATCTGTGTATGGCCTCGTGAGTGAGTGGTTCAGCATCTGTGCATGCAGCCACTTTCACCAATGCCCCTGTGACACTCCCATCATACGCCCATAAGACATAATACAGTGTCTGTGTGTCTGTTTATCCATCTCCCAGTCACCACCCACAAATGCCCAGCACTTTCCCAAGACATTTCTGATATCCTGCATCTCTATCACAACAGCACCTTTGTGTATACTCTCTGTAACGCATGGGCTGTACAAGTTTTTAGGGATTATTGAACACAGTAGCAAAAAAATTACTTAACTAGTAACTGCATGAACAGCTGCATTGTGTGTGGTTGTGAATCAGGCCCAGGAGTGCCAGAACACATGGGTTTAAAGGGAGAGGTCATAATCATGGGAGACTTTAATCTACCTAATGTAATTTGGGAGCGTCTTTTGCAAGTTCAGATACAATTGTTAAATTTCTAAATTCCTTACAGCGAGCATCTCTCAAGCAATTGGTGAGGGAGCCCACTCGCAATGACTCAATATTAGATGTAATACTCACAAATGGTGATAGGATATCAGACATACATTATACAGATGTGTCCACATACACCTTTCCTATATCCTGCCATGTATGGCACGGCCTGGTATGCCATAGACTCAGAGATTTAGCCATTAGTTGTGATTTTTCTTAGTATGTGGGTGAGAACCTAGGATCCAGTGATCATCAAGCAGTATGGTAGTGTATAAAGACAAGATCCAACTCCCATCACACAAAAACAAAGGTGTTGGATTTTGGAAGGCTTTGCAAAAATGGGGAGATGTTTAAGCAATTTTTGGAGGATTGGGGGAACTTGAAAGAAGTGCAGGAGAGGTAAGAAAACTAGAAAGTGCAATATTAAAGGCAACAGACCTCTGTATCAAAAGGTTTAGCAACAGCACCAGGAAAAGGAAACCAGTGTGGTTCACAAGAGGTATCAACTAGTCTATGTTTCCAAAAGGATCTCTTTTTTGCTTTCATGGCCTATAACAATACCAGAGCCCAATGCACAGTGGAGAGGAGGGCACCCACCCGGAGTCTGCACATGGGCCCCATCCTCTCTTACAACGCCCCTGCTCAGGAGTCACTGGGAAACGTGTGTGCAATAACCAGCTGGCGCTCACTAGTTTCAGTAATGCATTTATCTGCCTCCACAATCTGTCCACAGCTTCATCACAATGTGATTTCTCATGTCCCAGTTGTCCTTATTTATGCCTGCACGCTTGGGCTTGCACATGTGCAGAACGGTCTTTTCCAAGCCTCATTTCTGTTATGAACCACATGAGCATTTGCAGATGGCTGTAGTGCATTCCACGCCTCTATCTGCATTTCATAGTCCTTCCTGGAATAGAACATAGCACCTTAAATGTAATCATGCGCTTCAGCACCAATAGACAAGGGTTTAAGGTGTCTTAGCCCACCAATACTGTATCTCATCCAACTTGCGTGTTCTATAATAGAATTTTATTTGTATTTTTAAGCATCATACACTATTTCCAAGATAATGTATATATCACACCAGTTCTCTGTGCATATCATATGGGACATATAACAATTGATTATCTTAAATATTGCACTGATATAAAAAAAATAGAAAAGAAGGAACACACAAACTCTACACCAACAATCAATATATAAAATAATACTGTATGTTACATGTATAACATTTAGAAGCATGCTAAAATTGTACATCAAACCTAGTAAAGGCTACTGTAGTATTGTCAAAATGATATGTATATCAATAAATTAGGGAGTACACCAAAAATAAATAAATCAAAAACATTTTGCATATATAGCTTTAAGATGTATGTTAAAAACAGAAATCAGACCAAATCCAGGCTGTTACAGAAAACATTATAACCACTAACCTCAAATAGATCAGAGTGTATGTGTACACATTACTATGAAAAAATAGATAATCTGATTTGATATTAGAAGGTGAACAGATTATTAAATAAACAAGGAGGAAATAGTCGGGAAGATCATAATGTTTAGGCCTTACGATGGAATAGAATTCGTACCTTCAGCATGACCCAGAGTGACCTCTGGTGAAATGCTGCTAGGTACAGAACTATACATAGACTGTGTAACATAAAGAAGATACATATAAATGGTAATACAACAAAATCTTCATTTAGATGTTATTTAGTTCAATCGTGTCATTCAGACAATGGGGTATTAGGGACCAGAACCAGTAGATCCAGTTTGCTTCCATACTACAAAGCATACTGAATCTATCTGCACCTCGGCAACTTACTTTAACTTGCTCTATTGCTTTTATAAATATACTAGTTACCAGCCCATCAAAATGACAGAATAACATAACAGTAATGTCAGTGCCGGGGTCTGTGGGAGCCCAAATGGAGCAACACATAAATTGCTCCATCGAGCGCCACCTAGTGGCCAACAAACACTTGAATACCCCCATAGAGGAGAACAGTTAGCCTGTTCTTATATTGGATTGCTTATAGACAAATCCTCACATTGGGTCATGTGACTAAAAAGGGTTGTGTTTTTATATACTTGTTAATATCTCTTTAATGTTCCTTTTGTGCAGCATGCAGGTCATCCGGCCCACGTAGTGCTTGCCGCAACCACAATCTATTACATATATCACAAAAGAAGGTCTACAGTTCATACATTCTTTCATTTTACATTTCACACCATTTGTTTGGGCAATTAATTCTGTCACTTTTTTTGGAACATTGGCCCTCATTCCGAGTTGATCGGTCGCAAGGCGAATTTTGCAGAGTTACACACGCTAAGCCGCCGCCTACTGGGAGTGTATCTTAGCATCTTAAAATTGCGACCGATGTATTCGCAATATTGCGATCACAAACTACTTAGCAGTTTTAGAGTAGCTCCACACTTACTCTGCCTGTGCGATCAGTTCAGTGCTTGTCGTTCCTGGTTTGACGTCACAAACACACCCAGCGTTCGCCCAACCACTCCCCCGTTTCTCCGGCCACTCCTGCGTTTTTCCCGGAAACGGTAGCGTTTTCAGCCACACGCCCATAAAACGCCGTGTTTCCGCCCAGTAACACCCATTTCCTGTCAATCACATTACGATCGCCGGAGCGATGAAAAAGCCGTGAGTAAAAATACTATCTTCATAGCAAAGATACTTGGCGCAGTGCGATTATTGCGCATGCGCACTAAGCGGAATTTCACTGCGATGCGATGAAAAATACCGAGCGAACGACTCGGAATGAGGGCCATAGTTACAAGTATTACACATAGTTTTGCCTCATCTATGGAATCTCACCGGCTTGCTTGGATAGAAACTGTATTAGTTTCCTTATATCTTTTAAAGTGTTTTTTTACTAAATTGAATTAGACAATGTTAGACTTACGAAAAATCACCTTACCCTCGAAGTTCACTTTATTTTTAAAAATTGCATCCAATTTTAACAAAGGGGAATCATTTTTATTAATATTTTTAATTCCTTGTGCACAGCTTTTTTATGTTAGAAATAGACCTGATCTTTCCTCTCTTCTGTACTTGTGGCTGTCCTGTGGAAGTATTTCTTTGTGGCGTTTATTAAGAAAAATAATCATCTTTTATTTTGGTTATGTCTTGAAACTTCAGTGAAAAACACTTTATGGCTACTTTGGTTATTTTTTTCTTTTGGAGTTAGCAAAAAGATTAATAGTATTCTCTAAAATTAGAGATGTGCGGGTTCGGTTCTCCGAGATCCGAATCACCCCGAACTTCACCTATTTTACACGGTTTCGAGGCAGCCTCGGATCTTCCCGCCTTGCTCGGTTAACCCGAACGCGCCCGAACATTATCATCCCACTGTCGGATTATCGCGAGATTCGTATTCTATATAAAGAGCCGCGCGTCGCCGCCATTTTCACTCGTGCATTGGAGATTGAACGGAAAGGACGTGGCTACATTCTCTGCCTGTAAAGCTCCATATCTGTGCTCAGTGTGCTGCAAATATCTGTGCTCAGTGTGCTGAAAATATCTACGTTCTCTTCCTGAAAACGCTCTATATCTGTGCTCAGTGTGCTGAAAATATCCATGCTCAGTATGCTGCAAATATCTACGTTCTCTGCCTGAAAAGCTCCATATCTGTGCTCAGTGTGCTGCAAATACTGTATCTGTGCTCAGTGTGCTTCATTTTGGTGACCAACAGTATATAGTTGTACAGTACAGTAGGCCATTGCTGTATCTTGCAGCTCTGTGTCACTGCAAGTATCAATTCCATATATGTGCTGCATTATTGTGAGCAGTAAATAGTAGGACAGTGCAGCATTTGGGTGACCAGCAGTATACATATATAGTACAGTACAGTAGGCCATTGCTGTATCTTGCAGCTCTGTGTCACTTCTAGTATCCTGATCAGTGCTCAATATCTGCTGTATTGTTGTGACCAGTATGTATACTGTACTGTGCGACGTGTGTTATACACCTGGTGATTTTATAAATCCTGTAATCTGTACTGAGCGATGTGTGAGATACACCTGGGGATTATACACCCTATATACTGTACTGTGCATTGTGTGTTATACACCTGGTGATTATACATCCTGTAATCTGTACTGAGCGATGTGTGAGATAAACCTGAGGATTATACTCCCTGTATACTGTACTGAGCGATGTGCGAGATACACCTGGGGATTATACACCCTATATACTGTACTGTGCAATATTTGTGATACACCTGGTGATTATACACCCTATATACTGTACTGTGCGATGTGTGTTATACACCTGGTGATTATACATCCTGTAATCTGTACTGAGCGATGTGTGAGATACACCTGGGGATTATACACCCTATATACTGTACTGTGCATTGTGTGTTATACACCTGGTGATTATACATCCTGTAATCTGTACTGAGCGATGTGTGAGATAAACTTGAGGATTATACACCCTGTATACTGTACTGAGCGATGTGTGAGATACACCTGGGGATTATACACCCTATATACTGTACTGTGCAATGTGTGTTATACACCTGGTGATTATACATCCTGTAATCTGTACTGAGCGATGTGTGAGATACACCTGGGGATTATACACCCTGTATACTGTACTGAGCGATGTGTGAGATACACCTGGGGATTATACACCCTATATACTGTACTGTGCGATGCAGAGCCTGCCTTAGGCATAGGCAAACTAGACAAATGCCTAGGGCATTTGGTATGCTTAGGGGCACCAGCAGCTTCTGCTGATTAAAATGATATGCGGCATGCCTATATTCTGTGTGTGGCTGCGGCTGTATCTGCATACAAAATGCTACGTTACAGTGTATTCCTGGAAATCACTGTAATGTAGCATTTCGTATGCAGATACAGACACAGTCGCACACAGAATATAGGCATGCTGCATATCATTTTAATCAGAAGCTGCTTGTGCATCCTAGCCACATAGTAATGCAAATAAGATGCATTTTCATAAACAAAAGGCGCCTGACTTTAGCAGAGCTGCCAGCTGACTCATGCCAGACATTTCCTGCAGAACTAGTGGTGGTGCTAGGGGGCACCAGCCAAAATCTTGCCTAGGGCATCATATTGGTTAGGGCCGGCTCTGGTGTGATGTGTGTTATACACCTGGTGATTATACATCCTGTAATCTGTACTGAGCGATGTGTGAGATACACCTGGGGATTATACACCCTATATACTGTACTGTGCAATGTGTGGTATACACCTGGTGATTATACATCCTGTAATCTGTACTGAGCGATGTGTGAGATACACCTGGGGATTATACACCCTATATTATTATTATTATTATCCATTATTTATATGGCGCCACAAGAGTACATAAATAATCAAACAGGAAAACGGCAATTTTCAGTTGATGACAGTATAGGACAAGTACAGGGTAAATAAACATAGTTACATCAGCAGATGCCATTGGAATAAGTATCAGGTGGCAGAAGAATGCTGGATGTGGTACAGTTGAAGATTATTAAAGTAAGACAAAGGATAAGCACATGAGGGAAGAGGGCCCTGCTCGTGAGAGTTTACAATCTAAAGGGAAGGGGTAGACAGACATGGGTGACACAGATTGGGTACATTGAGAACGTGGAACATAGGGTTAGGATGAGATTTGGCTGGGTTTGGTGAAGAAGTGGACCCCCAGAAGGCACAAATCAATACTTAACATTGCAACATTTTACTGGGCTATGCAGGAGAAAATTAAAAATAGGGGAAAATAAAAATGAAAAAGAATTGATAACTTCTACCGCTTTCAAAAAGGTCAATGGAAGCTGAAATAATGGACAACTACCTTATGGAAGCCAGATACAGTATACCAAACAGTACTTAGCAGAGTTAGGAATGAGTGCATATAAAATACAGTAACATTTTGTCATAATATTTCAGAAACTGCATGGCTGGTCTCTTGCACTCTTTTGCTCTAATACACCACCTGCTTTAGGATTTATATTCAAAAACATTATGTCTCCATAATCCCAAAACGTCAGTCTTCTTGGAAAGTGGTTTGTTCCTTTGTAAGGGAAAGAGAACAAACGTTCTCAAACAACGGTTTCTCAATTTCTTTTTCCTCTGGGAAGGGATTGTGGATTTGCAGGAATATCTGAGCATTTCTGTAATCAGAAAGCAGTAACTTTCTACAAATGTTTACGAATAATTCCAGTGATTTTGTCATTTTCTTCCAGTGATTTGGACCAATAATACCATTGATTAGAATTAATAATTCCAGTGATTTTGTAATTTTCTTCCAGTGATTTGGATCAATAATACCATTGATTAGAACAAATAATTCCCGTGATTTTGTCATTTTCTTCCAGTGATTTGGACCAATAATACCATTGATTAGAATGAATAATTCCTGTGATATTGAAATGTTTGTGTCGCTTAGCTTAGCCGTACAGCGACCACAGTGCACCTTTTTTTCTCTTTTCTTTGCATCATGTGCTGTTTGAGGCCAATTTTTTTAAGTGCCATCCTGTCTGACACTGCAGTGCCACTCCTAGATGGGCAAGGTGTTTGTGCCGCCCTCTTGGGTCGCTTTGCTTAGTCATCCAGCGACCTCGGTGCAAATTTTAGGACTAAAAATAGTATTGTGAGGTGTGAGGTGTTCAGAATAGACTGGAAGTGAGTGGAAATTGTGGTTATTGAGGTTAATAATACTATAGGATCAAAATTACCACCTAATTCTATGATTTAAGCTGTTTTTGAAACACTCGAATCCAAAACACACCCGAATCCGACAAAAAATTTTCAAGGAGGTTTTGCCAAAACGCGTCCGAATCCAAAACACGGCCTCAGAACCGAATCCAAAACCAAAGCACAAAACCCGAAAAAAACTATATATGGTACAAAACTAAAGTATGATAAGGAGAAAGGGGTGTTATACCTGTAACCTACTGTACAGTAATTGTTATAGCAGAAAAACTGTGTCTCTAATTCATATATTATATGAAGTAAAAATATATTTATTAAATGCATTTGCATCAAAATGCCATATGTGAGGTAAATATCCTTCTATATATATATATATATATATATATATATATATATATATAGTACAAAGTAGGCAGCACTCCAGAGACAGTTCGTTTACAGGAAAAGATAGTTTTAATGTAGTATAGTCCTACATATGTTTCAGGTTTACACCCATCGTCAGGGACAAACACTGTGATATAACAAATGACTAATATGTACACCATCACATGTTAGTCATTTGTTATATCACAGTGTTTGTCCCTGACGACAGATGTAAACTAGTGATGTGCACCGGACATTTTTCGGGTTTTGTGTTTTGGTTTTGGATTCGGTTCCGCGGCCGTGTTTTGGATTCGGACGCGTTTTTGCAAAACCTCCCTGAAAAATTTTTGTCGGATTCGGGTGTGTTTTTGATTCAGGTGTTTTTTTTACAAAAAAACATCAAAAACATCTTAAATCATAGAATTTGGGGGTCATTTTGATCCCATAGTATTATTAACCTCAATAACCATAATTTCCACTAATTTCCAGTCTATTCTGAACACCTCACACCTCACACCTCACAATATTATTTTTAGTCCTAAAATTTGCACCGAGGTCGCTGGATGACTAAGCTAAGCGACCCAAGTGGCCGACACAAACACCTGGCCCATCCAGGAGTGGCACTGCAGTGTCAGACAGGATGGCACTTCAAAAAATAGTCCCCAAACAGCACATGATGCAAAGAAAAAAAGAGGTGCACCAAGGTCGCTGGATGGCTAAGCTAAGCGACCCAAGTGGCTGACACAAACACCTGGCCCATCTAGGAGTGGCACTGCAGTGTCAGACAGGATGGCACTTCAAAAAAATAGTCCCCAAACAGCACATGATGCAAAGAAAAAAAGAGGTGCAATGAGATAGCTGTGTGACTAAGCTAAGTGACCCAAGTGGCCGACACAAACATCTGGCCCATCTAGGAGTGGCACTGCAGTGTCAGACAGGATGGCACTTCAAAAAAATAGTCCCCAAACAGCACATGATGCAAAGAAAAAAAGAGGTGCAATGAGATAGCTGTGTGACTAAGCTAAGTGACCCAAGTGGCCGACACAAACACCTGGCCCATTTGGAGTGGCACTGCAGTGTCAGACAGGATGGCAGATTAAAAAAATTGTCCCCAAACAGCACATGATGCAAAGAAAAAAAGATGCGCAATGAGGTAGCAGTGTGACTAAGCTAAGTGACCCAAGTGGCTGACACAAACACCTGGCCCATCTAGGAGTGGCACTGCAGTGTCAGACAGGATGGCATATTAAAAAAATAGTTCCCAAACAGCACATGATGCAAAGAAAAAAAGAGGCGCAATGAGATAGCTGTGTGACTAAGCTAAGCGACCCAAGTGGCCGACACAAACACCTGGCCCATCTAGGAGTGGCACTGCAGTGTCAGACAGGATAGAACTTCAAAAAATAGTCCCCAAACAGCACATGATGCAAAGAAAAATGAAAGAAAAAAGAGGTGCAAATGGAATTGTCCTTGGGCCCTCCCACCCGCCCTTATGTTGTATAAACAGGATATGCACACTTTAACAAACCCATCATTTCAGCGACAGGGTCTGCCACACGACTGTGACTGAAATGACTGGTTGGTTTGGGCCCCCACCAAAAAAGAAGCAATCAATCTCTCCTTGCACAACTGGCTCTACAAAGGCAAGATGTCCACCTCCTCCTCATCGTCCGATTCCTCCCCCCTTTCACTGTGTACATCCCCCTCCTCACAGATTATTAATTCGTCCCCACTGGAATCCACCATCTCAGGTCCCTGTGTACTTTCTGGAGGCAATTGCTGGTGAATGTCTCCACGAAGGAGTTGATTATAATTCATTTTGATGAACATCATCTTCTCCACATTTTCTGGAAGTAACCTCGTATGCCGATTGCTGACAAGGTGAGCGGCTGTACTAAACACTCTTTCGGAGTACACACTGGAGGGGGGGCAACTTAGGTAAAATAAAGCCAGTTTCTGCAAGGGCCTCCAAATTGCCTATTTTTCCTGCCAGTATATGTACGGACTGTCTGACGTGCCTACTTGGATGCGGTCACTCATATAATCCTCCACCATTCTTTCAATGGTGACAGAATCATATGCAGTGACAGTAGACGACATGTCCGTAATCGTTGGCAGGTCTTTCAGTCCGGACCAGATGTCAGCACTCGCTCCAGACTGCCCTGCATCACCGCCAGCGGGTGGGCTCAGAATTCTTAGCCTTTTCCTCGCAGCCCCAGTTGCGGGAGAATGTGAAGGAGGAGCTGTTGACGGGTCACGTTCCGCTTGACTTGACAATTTTCTCACCAGCAGGTCTTTGAACCTCTGCAGACTTGTGTCTGCCGGAAAGAGAGATACAACGTATGTTTTAAATCTAGGATCGAGCATGGTGACCAAAATGTAGTGCTCTGATTTTAACAGATTGACCACTCGTGAATCCTGGTTAAGCGAATTAAGGGCTCCATCCACAAGTCCCACATGCCTAGCGGAATCGCTCTGTTTTAGCTCCTCCTTCAATCTCTCCAGCTTCTTCTGCAAAAGCCTGATGAGGGGAATGACCTGACTCAGGTTGGCAGTGTCTGAACTGACTTCACGTGTGGCAAGTTCAAAGGGTTGCAGAACCTTGCACAACGTTGAAATCATTCTCCACTGCACTTGAGTCAGGTGCATTCCCCCTCCTTTGCCTATATCGTAGGTAGCTGTATAGGCTTGAATGGCCTTTTGCTGCTCCTCCATCCTCTGAAGAATATAGAGGGTTGAATTCCACCTCGTTACCACCTCTAGCTTCAGATGATGGCAGGGCAGGTTCAGGAGTGTTTGCTGGTGCTCCAGTCTTCGGCACGCGGTGGCTGAATGCCGAAAGTGGCCCGCAATTCTTCGGGCCACCGACAGCATCTCTTGCACGCCCCTGTAATTTTTTAAATAATTCTGCACCACCAAATTTAATGTATGTGCAAAACATGGGACGTGCTGGAATTTGCCCACATGTAATGAACGAACAATATTGGTGGCGTTGTCCGATGTCACAAATCCCCAGGAGAGTCCAATTGGGGTAAGCCATATTGCGATGATGTTCCTCAGTTTCCGTAAGAGGTTATCAGCTGTGTGGGAGGCAATACATCTACCCAGTGGGCTGTCACAGTCATATAGTCCTGAGTCTGCCCTGCTCCACTTGTCCACATGTCCGTGGTTAAGTGGACATTGGCAACAACTGCATTTTTTAGGACACTGGTGACTCTTTTTCTGACGTCTGCGTACATTTTCGGTATCGCCTGCCTAGAGAAATGGAACCTAGATGGTATTTGGTACCGGGGACACAGTACCTCAATCAATTCTCTAGTTCCCTGTAAATTAACGGTGGATACCGGAAACACGTTTTTCACCACCCAGGCAGCCAAGGCCTGAGTAATCCGCTTTGCAGCAGGATGCCTGCTGTGATATTTCATCTTCCTCGCAAAGGACTGTTGGACAGTCAATTGCTTACTGGAAGTAGTACAAGTGGTCTTCCGACTTCCCCTCTGGGATGACGATCGACTCCGAGCAGCATCAACAGCAGCGCCAGCAGCAGTAGGCGTTACACTCAAGGATGCATCGGAGGAATCCCAGGCAGGAGAGGACTCGTCAGACTTGACAGTGACATGGCCTACAGGACTATTGGCTTTCCTGTCTAAGGAGGAAATTGACACTGAGGGAGTTGGTGGTGTGGTTTGCAGGAGCTTGGTTACAAGAGGAAGGGATTTAGTTGGCAGTGAACTGCTTCCGCTGTCACCCAAAGTTTTTGAACTTGTCAATTACTTCTGATGAATGCGCTCCAGGTGATGTATAAGGGAGGATGTTCCTAGGTGGTTAACGTCCTTACTCCTACTTACTACATCTTGACAAAGGCAACACACGGCTTGAAACCAGTTGTCCGCATTTCAGTTGAAATAATTCCACACCGACGAGGTGATTTTTTTTTGTAATTTGACCAGGCATGTCAATGGCCATATTCGTCCCAGTGACAAGAGGTGTCTCCCCGGGTGCCTGACTTAAACAAACCACCTCACCATCAGAATCCTCCTTGTCAATTTCCTCCCCAGCGCCAGCAACACCCATATCCTCATCCTGGTGTATTTCAACAGTGACATCTTCAATTTGACTATCAGGAACTGGACTGCGGGTGCTCCTTCCAGCACTTGCAGGGGGCGTGCAAATGGTGGAAGGCGCCACCTCTTACCGTCCAGTGTTGGGAAGGTCAGGCATCGCAACCGACACAATTGGACTCTCCTTGGGGATTTGTGATTTAGAAGAATGCACAATTCTTTGTTGTGCTTTTGCCATCTTAACCCTTTAAATTTTCTAGCAGGAGGATGAGTGCTTCCATCCTCATGTGAAGCTGAACCACTAGCCATGAACATAGGCCAGGGCCTCAGCCGTTCCTTGCCACTCCGTGTCGTAAATGGCATATTGGCAAGTTTACGCTTCTCCTCAGACGCTTTTAATTTTGATTTTTGGGTCATTATACTGAACTTTTGTTTTTTGGATATTACATGCTCTCTACTATGACATTGGGCATCGGCCTTGGCAGACGACGTTGATGGCATTTCATCGTCTCGGCCATGACTAGTGGCAGCAGCTTCAGCATGAGGTGGAAGTGGATCTTGATCTTTCCCTATTTTACCCTCCACCTTTTTGTTCTCCATTTTTTAATGTGTGGAATTATATGCCAGTAATATATCAATAGCAATGGCCTACTACTATATATACTGCGCACAAAAACTTAAATGCATCACAGGTATGGATGGATAGTATACTTGACGACACAGAGGTAGGTAGAGCAGTGGCCTACTGTACCGTACTGCTATATATTATATACTGGTGGTCAGCAAAATTATGCACTGTCCTACTTCTATATATATACTGCGTACAAAAACTTAAATGCTCCACAGGTATGGATGGATAGTATACTTGATGACACAGAGGTAGGTAGAGCAGTGGCCTACTGTACCATACTGCTATATATTATTTACTGGTAGTCAACAAAATTATGCACTGTCCTACTACTATATATATATATACTGCGCACAAAAACTTAAATGCGCCACCGGTATGGATGGATAGTATACTTGACGACACAGAGGTAGGTAGAGCAGTGGCCTACTGTACCGTACTGTTATATATTATATACTGGTGGTCAGCAAAATTATGCACTGTCCTAATACAGGTTGAGTATCCCTTATCCAAAATGCTTGGGACCAGAGGAATTTTGGATATGGGATTTTTCCGTATTTTGGAATAATTGCATACCATAATGAGATATTATGGTGATGGGACCTAAATCTAAGCACAGAATGCATTTATGTTACATATACACCTTATACACACAGCCTGAAGGTCATTTTAGGCAATATTTTTTATAACTTTGTGCATTAAACAAAGTGTGTGTACATACACATAATTCATTAATGTTTCATATACACCTTATGCACACTGCCTGAAGGTCATTTAATACAATATTTTTAATAACTTTGAGTATTAAACAAAGTTTGTGTACATTGAGCCATCAAAAAACAATGGTTTCACTATCTCAGTTTCACTTAAAAAAGTCCGTATTTCGGAATATTTGGATATGGGATACTCAACCTGTACTATATATATACTGCGCACAAAAAAATAAATGCACCACAGGTATGGATGGATAGTATACATGACGACACAGAGGTAGGTAGAGCAGTGGCCTACTGTACCGTACTGCTTTATATTATACACTGGTGGTCAGCAAAATTATGCACTGTCCTACTACTATATATATACTGCGCACAAAAACTTAAATGCACCACAGTTATGGATGAATAGTATATATAGAATATATACCCACTAGATAGCCACAGCTGCTGGAAGAGGTTTGTCAGACCCCAAGAAATATATATGTATAGAGCAAAGAATACCAGCGCTATGAGTCATTTGTCCAAAATACTGATAAAAACAATGGGATCAGTTAATTAATATCATTAAATTTATTAATAAAGAAAAATATTAAAACAATTCTAAAACTGTAGTAATGACTAAATAGTCAATAAAAAACAATACATATACGAAGGAAGATATAAATTATTCCTGAATGGCTCTGAGAAAGTCAGATTAGATTTGCTGATAGGAACTATACCATTATTTTAGAGATCCCAGACATAGATAAATGGAAATCTGCTCCTCCACAATTAGAAATATAAAGCACAGTCAGCTGGTGATACCCTGAATATACCTCATCCGCAGTTCCACAAGAGGATAGTTGTTAAAACTCATCTGTGTAGGTAATTGAAGGGGTTTCCATGTAATGCTGGAAGTACTCGATACAGGAGGTAGCTTGTAGTTTTTTTTGTAATCCAATGGAAAAGCAAAGTCCTTATCCCGATCAATCATAAATGGTAGAAGGTGCAAAAGTTCCTCAGCAAAGACCTTGACGCGTTTCCCTGGACTAGGTCGTCCTGTTTCTTCTAATCTGACTTTCTCAGAGCCATTCAGGAATAATTTATATCTTCCTTCGTATATGTATTATTTTTAATTGACTATTTAGTCATTACTACAGTTTTAGAATTGTTTTAATATTTTTCTTTATTAATAAATTTAATGATATTAATTAACTGATTCCATTGTTTTTATCAGTATTTTGGACAAACGACTCATAGCGCTGGTATTCTTTGCTCTATGGATGGATAGTATACTTGACGACACAGAGGTAGGTAGAGCAGTGGCCTACTGTACTGTACTGCTATATATTATATACTGGTGGTCAGCAAAATTATGCACTGTCCTACTACTATATATAAACTGCGCACAACTAAAATGCACCACAGGTATGGATGGATAGTATACTTGACGACACAGAGGTAGGTAGAGCAGTGGACTACTGTACCGTACTGATATAATTCTGGTGGTCACTGGTCAGCAAAATTCTGCACTGTCCTCCTACTATATACTACAATGCAGCACAGATATTGAGCGTTTTTCAGTCAGAGAACGTATAATACTGGTGGTCACTGGTCAGCAAATCTCTGCACTGTCCTCCTACTATATAATATTGGTGGTCCCCAGTCCCCACAATAAAGCACACTGAGCACAGATATTTGCAGCACACTGAGCACAGATATGGAGCGTTTTTCAGGCAGAGAACGTAGATATTTTCACAACACTAAGCACAGATATTTGCAGCACACTGAGCACAGATATTTGCAGCACACTGAGCACAGATATTTGCAGCACACTGAGCACAGATATGGAGCGTTTTTCAGGCAGAGAACGTAGATATTTTCACAACACTAAGCACAGTTATTTGCAGCACACTGAGCACAGATATTTGCAGCACACTGAGCACAGATATTTGCAGCACACTGAACACAGAAACTGAGAGAACGCCAGCCACGTCCTCTCACTATCATCTCCAATGCACGAGTGAAAAATGGCGGCAACGCACGGTTCCTTATATAGAATACGAATCTCGCGAGAATCCGACAGCGGGATGATGACGTTCGGGTGCGCTCAGGTTAACCGAGCAAGGCGGGAGGATCCGAGTCTGCTCAGAACCATGCAAAAATGGGTGAAGTTCGGGGGGGGGGGGGGGGTTCGGATCCCGAGGAACTGAACCCGCTCATCACTAGTGTAAACCCGAAACATATGTAGGACTATACTACATTAAAACTATCTTTTCCTGCAAATGAACTGTCTCTGGAGTGCCGCCTACTTTGTACTGCATGTTGGGCTTTACCGCACCAAGGAGGGTACCAAAGCAAGGTATTTGGCTGTAAGCTTACTTTAGTGCCGGGACTGGATTGCATGTATATATATATATATATGTTAGGCGAGCCCGGTTTTCTCGTCAGACTCTGAAACCAGAACGAGGCAAAATTTCATCTTCCCATTGTCAGTTTCTCGCGGGTTTTGAAATCCATATAAGGAGCCACGCATCACTGCCATTTTGACTCCAGTCCTGGAGAGTGTAGCGAGAGGAAGTGTCTGCTTAGTGTTTGTGAGGGAAAGTGGCGTGGGATGTGGGGTGGCGACCTGCTCTTTTGTATCATTCCAGTGGTGGTGCCTTGTGCTGCCATAAATCCAGTGCTGCTATATAAGTCCAGTCCAGTGGTGGTGTCTTGTGCTGCCAGAAGTCCAGCGGTGGTGTCATGTGCTGTATATTATTTACTCCAAATAAAATTGATATATACTTATATTATTATCCAAGTAATTTTTACAGGGCTTGCCCTGTGTGGTGTAGGGGTACGCTCTCCTGTGCTGCATATTGTTACTATAATAATAACTCCAAATAAAAGGGTTATTATTATCCAAATTATTTTTAAAGGGTTTGCCCTGTGTTTGTGGTTTAGGGGTACGCTTGCCTGTGCTGCATATTATTATATTAGCTCCAAATAAAAGGGTTATTATTATCCAAATTATTTTTACACGGTTTGCCCTGTGTGGTGTAGGGGTACGCTCTCCTGTCCTGCATATTATTATAACTCCAAATAAAAGGGTTAATATTAGCCAAATTATTTTTACAGGGTTTGCCCTGTGTGGTGTAGGGGTACACTTGCCTGTGCTGCATATTATTATAACTCCAAATAAAGGGGTTATTATCAAAATGATTTTTAAAGGGTTTGCCTTGTGTGTGTTTGGTTTAGGGGTACGCTCGTCTGTGCTGCATATTATTATAATAGCTCCAAATAAAAGGGTTATTATTATCCAAATGATTTTTGCAGTGTTTGCCCAGTGTGGTGTAGGGGTACGCTCACCTGTGCTGCATATTATTATAACTCCAAATAAAAGGGTTATTTTTAATATCCAAATAATTTTTACAGGGTTTGCCCTGTGTGGTTTAGGGGTATTATCGCCTGTGCTGCATATTATTATAACTACAAATAAAAAGGTTATTATTATCCAAATTAATTTTACAGGCTTTGCCGTGTGTGTGTGTGTGTGTGTGTGTGTGTGTGTGTGTGTGTGTGTGTGTGTGGTTTATGGGTACACTATCCTGTGCCACCAATATTGTGCGTGTATTACATCTGGGCAAATTCCAGCATGACCCATGTTTTGCACATACAATTAATGTAGTAGTGCAGAATTTTTTGAGAAGTTACAGGGGCATGCAGGAGATGCTGTTGGTGTGCGGAAAAATTGCGGGCCACTTTTGACATTCAGACACTCCTATATGGGCCAGGTGTTTGTGTCGCACACTTGTGACGTTTAGCTTAGTCATACAGCTACCTCACTGCACCTCTTTTTCTTCTTTGCATCATGTGCTGTTTGGGGCCTAATTTTTTAAATCTGCCATCCTGTCTGACAATTCAGTGCCACTCCTAGATGGGCCAGGTGTTTGTGCCTCACACTTGTGTTGCTTAGCTTAGCCATCCAGCTACCTCATTGCACCTCTTTTTCTTCTTTGCATGATGTGCTATTTGGGGCCTAGTTTTTAAATCTGCTATCCTGTCTGCCACTCCAGTGTCACTCCTAGATGGGCCAGGTGTTTGTGCCGCACACTTGCGTCACCTAGCAAAGTCATCCAGCTACCTCAGTTCAACCTTGTGGCCTAAAAACAATATTGTGAGGAGTTCAGAATAGACTGGAAATGATTTAAAATAAATGTTATTGAGTTTAATAATACAGTAGGATCAAAATTACCCACAAATTCTGTGAATTCCGCTTTTTTTGTGTTTTTTTTTTTTTTTTAAATCATCTAGATCCAAAACCAAAACCCAAAAGGGTGGTTTTGTCAAAACCAATCCAGATCCAAAACACGAGTGGGGATCCAGATCCAAAACCAAAACACAAAACACGAAAAGGGCACGCTGCACATCTCTCTCTCTCTCTCTCTATATATATATATATATGTAACAGGTAGGTATTGTGGAATGTTGTTGTGAGTGCAGGTGTTGGTGGACGTACCTGGATTCTTTACCCAGGATCACCTCTTGGACTGGATCTTACTTCCCGAACCCTAGGCAGAGGGACAAAGAACCCCAACCCCGGAGGACCCAACACAATAGTCACCACACATTCGGACGGTGACAAATATTTTTATTTAGCTGCAAAGAGGGTTGGTCACTGCTAAGATTTAACTTGGGTTAGTTTCCAAAATAAACAACAATTACCATTACAAGTAATTCAATTCAAGTAAATTGATAAATGGAGTGTACAATCTACCACTTGAGTACAATTTCAAAGACATTCAATTCGAATGGCATACGTCTAAAGAACAGTTACTAATTTGCTGTAAGTTTTGTCCAATATAATTCACTATGACCTCAGTAGTTTCTACGGTGGCAATCCGATGTCCCTCAGTAAAAATGTCTAGAACTGCGCCTATAGGCCCTTGGATATATGCAGTTATCTAAGGTGAGGCTTATCTTAAATCAAAGGAAGTATCCGTCCCTGTGGAAACCAGTGCAGCTCCTAATCTACTGACCAGAGGGATCCCTGTGCTAGTTCAATAGGTGAGCACCAAGAGGTCAAAGTATATAACTATAGTCCCGTTGCACACAAAGACTGCAAATGCCAATAAAGACTGCAAGTGAGGGCAGTTTGAATAGTAAGCCTAATTATTCATGCAGAGGTCTGCTCAATTTGCACTGGCACAGTATAATCTCTATTACTTTTTGCAAGCAGGTTAGGGATGACTGTAATTCGCAGTTAGTGTAAAAGGATGCAGTTCAGCTACTTGTAAAGCAGGTAACATGCAACAGGGCAGCGTTAAGCAGTAAAGGGGAAGAAGCACAAACGGTAGCAGAAATAATGGCAGAAAGGATTTCCTGAACAGAGGCTTTTATCAGACTCCAACTGTATAAGTGAAAGTAGCTCCTGCACACCTCCCAACTGTCCCGATTTTGGCGGGACAGTCCCGTTTTTCACGGTCTGTCCCGCTGTCCCACCCGCGGGTCGCAGTGTCCCGCGGGTGGGGGGGCAGTTTGGAGATCCCCCCTGTCACTCGCTGCTCTGTGGAGAGCAGCGAAGAATAGATGCTGTGCGCATGTGCACAGCGTCTATTCACGCCAGAGAGGGACAGAGGGCATGACCAGCAGCTCTCACAGCGCTGTTCATGCCCCCATAATGCCGAAAATGGGGCGTGGCTAGAGATCGCGGCACTTGCCACGAGGCCATGCCCCCTTTCCATTAGGCCATGCCCCTTAAAATCAGGCGCGCACCTTCTGCTGTCCCTCCTCCACTCACATCAAAGTTGGGAGGTATGCTCCTGTTATGTATGTATCTTCCTAAGGCTGGTGCTTCGAGGTAAAGAACACAGGCTTGTTGCCTTGGAGTAATTTATGCCCACCATTGTAGCTGTGCCTGAGTGCCTAAATGTTACTGATAAGTCTCTAGCACCTTGTCACAATACAGCTGATATGTCTCTCCTCTTGGGCTCACACTGTCTGGCTGTGTGGATGGAATGGTAGTGGCAGTTCAAAACAGTCCTGTGTGGGTAAAAGCCATATACTGACAGGAAATGTTTCTCTGACTGACTGGGAAACTTAGAAGCATTAGCGGGGTGGCTGCATAAAGTCTCTCTCTGACTGGAACCCTGTGTTTAGCTGGCTGATAAGGGTAATTGAAGCTGGCTATTACATGCCCTGGTTGTTACTGACTGTATAAGTACCTCTCTCTTTTCCCCCTCTCTGTTCTCTGGTACTTAGCTCTCTCAGAAACTCTCCCAGTGACTGACAGTCTGCAATGCCCCAAGTCAGGTGTTTTACTTCTCACGCTGACTGGTGGACACAGGTTACACATTGCCCCTTCCTTCCAATTCCCTGTCTTGTTTTCCGCAGCTGTCTGCAGGGATGCTCTGTCAAGTGGGTACAATGATTCCTTTCCACAGTGCTCTCTATCACAACCGGGCTCTCTCACACCACTGTGCATGATGGACCGATTGCCCTCTCCTCAGCGCACAGTCCTCATCATGGCAGAGCAGACCAGCAGCGTTCCTCCCTGCTGTCTCCTCAGATCACCTCAGGGAACTCTCAGTGGAAACTCTGCCTCCTACTCTTCCTGCTCTGCACCACCCAATCGGCAGCTTCGATTCACCCTGCTCTGCAGGTCTGCACCTGGTTCCTTGCGCTCCACAAATTGCTGTCCTTTAGTTGCTGGCATTGCCTAGCAACCTAAGCAAGAGGAAGCTGTTAACCCTTTTAGCTGCACTGTGCCGGCTAGTGAAAAGTGAGGGTTCCTTTTAGGGAAAATGTAGGTGTCTCACCCAGGTTGTCTCCAGTATATGGGTGATGGTACCTAAATAGCCACATATATCCCCATAAATCCAAGTTAACATGATATCCATGTCAGAGTGTTATATATCCCTGAACTGTTTAAAAAGCATTTATTTAGACATTGGTACATTGGTGGCCACTGCTATGAGAGACTAGAAGCCACACATGCTGTGAATCAAAGGTCTGCAAGGCCAGTGCCACAAGCCCCCAGCAGAAATATAGGACCGGTCCTCATGCTGGGATACAGGGTTGGTTTCATGGCCACTCTCAAAGCGGTTTAAAGGGGCTGTCGGCTGCCACTGCCGGCCAGACTGCAGTTCCCTCCTTCAATCATTCACCCCCTTCATGTCCTGAGCTATAAACCTGAACTAAAGGAAAAGGCAAACGGCTGCGCTGAATATCAGGAAAGTAATATAATGTGCAGAGAGCCAACGTAGGAAATAATAACAGTATTTATTAATAAAAACATATAAACCGGTAGATGATTAAGAATATTCACTAAATGTGAACTGGTGGTATCTTGTAATAGCTCAGGATAGTAACATGCTTTTTACAGTGAAAGTTCCGTGTTCCACTTATTAGTTGATAATTGGTAGGTACCAGGTGTACTGATGGAATCCCAGTGAAATCAGAATCCCTCAGTTGAAAGAAAAATTCAATACCTCTCCAATGGGCTGGTAAGAGCCTTCGAAAAAGTCACGTGAACGTGACGAAACGCGTCAGGACCCGCCCCCATTCGTACCAAGCTCAGGTGAAATCTCCAGGTGCACTTTGGTCCCTAACGCACACTCTGTCTACAGCATCCGTCATTAGCGGCTTCAGCAAACACGCCGCTCGGACCGGGTTGTGAGAGAGACGGTCTTGTTGGCACTTTGGTCCCTACCGCACACTCTGTCTACAGCATCCGTCATTAGCGGCTTCAGCATACACGCCGCTCGGACCGGGTTGTGAGAGAGACGGTCCTTTCCTTTCCGCTGCACAGCGCATATGGGCACTGCAGGACACTGAAGCCGAGGACGCTCGGCTCTTACCAGCCCATTGGAGAGGTATTGAATTTTTCTTTCAACTGAGGGATTCTGATTTCACTGGGATTCCATCAGTACACATGGTACCTACCAATTATCAACTAATAAGTGGAACACGGAACTTTCACTGTAAAAAGCATGTTATTATCCTGAGCTATTACAAGATACCACCAGTTCACATTTAGTGAATATTCTTTATCATCTACCGGTTTATATGTTTTTATTAATAAATACTGTTATTATTTTCTACGTTGGCTCTCTGCACATTATATTACTTTCTTGATATTCAGCGCAGCCGTTTGCCTTTTCCTTTATGCTGTCACCACAATACTACACATAGTATTCCGGCAAGCGCAGCTTCTCAGGAATCACAACTGTGGTTATTATATATATTTTTATGACATATTTATTAGTTGTATCTATTATAATTTGATGATTAGGCGCTTGTTTTTTGCAGCTTTCTGTCTTGTTTCTCTATCATATAAACCTGAACTATAAGCATGTGGCCGGGCACAGGAAGGTTGAAGCCAGTGAGGGAGCTCAGACTGTCATGTCCCTTATCTGTGCTTACCTCTACTCTCTGATGCTGCTAAGCAATAAGAACTAATCTGGAACTGTAACATTAGAGCAGCAGCCAGGGAGATGCAGATGCGTGAGTATGGTAATGGCTGCATGGGTATCCTAAGGTGGGGCTATACTTCACATGCAGCAAGTAACATCATGTGTCCAAGTGCTGACAGCTGGTTTTGACTGCAGCAATAGGACGGGTGTGGGACTGAAAACTGCCATGGCCAGTGGCTAGGAGGTGGAGAGGACCTGTAGACCTTGGTGGCGGCATATGTGTAGACGGCCTGCTCCTGAGTGCAGAGTGGTAAGATGCTGAGCCACCAGCGAGCGGCAGCCAGTGACTGGTGTTCTGGTGACCTGCTTCACAGTGAGTTTGAGCAGCATGCATTATAGCCAATAGGAGCCAGATAGCCCAGGAGCAGTGAGATCTAACAAGTATACACTGCACCCACAGTACACAAAGCAGAGCCTACAGAAAGCAGCTACTATAGGTGCCTCGGCAGAGGTAAATTAGAGACAGTTTTCATTTGAGTCTGAAGTTAGTTATCAGTCATAGCAGTTAGTAGTCAGGGGCTATGAACTATATGGATATGGATCATTAGTTCAACATTAAAAAGGTTGATAGTTGATCACAGGAGGTTGTCTTTCACGAAGTTGAAATGAGAAAAAGGTCAACATGAGCAAAAAGTCATCATGAAAATGGCCGACGCATGAAAATGTCAATATGAGCTTTTAATGTTTTTGGGGTGTCAATTTTTAGGTTTTATCACATGGACCCCCAATTAGTGTACTATGTCCCCTTGCATGTTGAGTGAAAGGTGCCTTGCTGCACTACCACTGTATTTGGCACAGGTTACCATTCCAATCGTAGTCCACATGGATGGTAAAGTATGAAAAAGTTCTAAAAATTAAAACTTTTTTTGAAAAACTCATGTCAACCATATGCTATGTTGATCTTTGTCATGTCGACCTTTTGACCATGACAACCTAATGCATGTCGACCTATAGTGGTCGGCCTATTGACTGTCAACCTTTTTACTGTTGACCTAAAGTTAAGATACCGAAATTTAGACAGCTCTATTGCTGTACAGTACATTGCTTTAGACCTCCTTTGAGCCATCAGCTTTTCTAGTCATCACGTGAACTAATATGAGGCTGGCAACTATTCACCAGGCAAGGTCAGCCAAGTTACCTCTTCTAGAAAGCAGACTATTAGGTAACTGCATTGTGGAGGTATTATTACAAGGAGCCGTTAGCTATCAGACTCATTGCTCAGTGCATTAGCACCATCTAGTGGCCACTATAAGCAATAGCTAACATTTTGCAGGTACTTTATAAGTACTAGCTTAGCTAAAGCTCTTAAGCCCTGTACACACTGGGTGATAGCACTGGACGATATGAATGATAACAACTTTTTTTGAAAGATCTATCGTTCATATCATCCAGTGTGTCTGCCTGATCGATTAATGATGTGCACATCCACTGTTCATTGTCATTCATCTATGGTCTACTGAACATGCAGCTCAGTTTTGCACATATCATTGAACTGCATGTTCGGGGAATGTGGGGGATGACATCACTGAATGATATCACTTAGTGTGTATGCACTATACCGTTGAACTGTATATCGTTTAACAATATAGCGCTAATCACACATATGGAGAAGTCGCTCAGTGTGTACTGGGCTATAATAATAACTGAGACTTATGGAGGAAGCATCAGGCTAAATTAGTTACAGATTGTAGATGACTCTTCTACACTGCACTGCGCTATCCCTCAGTATTAAAACAGGGAGTTGGCTAAAGGGAATACATACGGGTGACCAGCTGAAGGGATGCCGGCTGTCACTATACCAACAACGGCATCCCGTCAGCTGGAATCCCGGCTATGAGGCAGCGAGTCCCCTCGCAGGCTCGCTGCACCCGCCACGCTTCAGGCCAGAGGGGAGCTTTGTTATATTCCCACTTGGGTGGTGTCATGGACCCACTACCTGAGAAGAAATACCGCGCTGTGGTCGGGATTCCATCCTCCAGCATTTCAGCGTCTGTCGAGATTCTGAACGCTGGGATCCTGACAGGTGGTATATTAACTGCATCCCGGGTAAAGATCATGTGCATGGAGAACTGTAAACCCAAGTAGTGGAGTTATATGGATACTGTCTCTTCCTCTCTACAGTGGTGCCAATCCTCTACAAATATCGTAAGGATCAATGACTTCTATCCTTGTGTATCAATGCCTATTTCCCTATAGATTGTAAGCTTGTGAGCAGGGCCTTCCTACCTCTATGTCTGTCTGTTTTTACCCAGTTTTGTTCTATTACTGTTGTTTTAATTGTAAAGCGCAACGGAATATGCTGCGCTATATAAGAAACTGTTCATAAATAAATAGATGAATAAATAAATAATAAATGGCTTATTGAATCTGAGTAATCTCTCCTGCAATTTACCTAATGGGGTTAATAAAAAAAAGTTCATAAAAATGTATTTTTTTATTTTGTTTATTATAGTTTGAAAAGTATTTTTTTATATTTAAAAATTATATTATGCACATCTGCAGAATGCATCTCCTCATCAAAAACTGGGGGATACAGTAGGGTGGTACGGTTGCATGAGATATGAAGCTGCCAGTTAAGTGGTTAAAGGTACACAATTTAACAGGACATTAAGGGTGGGTAACTTTGTGACACAAGTAACCTAAAGGAGAGTAGGTGGATTTATCCCTTTAGAGGATGGGGTGGTGGGCTACATACAGTACACATAATTTTGGGAGGTGCATTCATGAGGGGGATTGTACAGCAATATTAGAAGAGAGGTAAACTACAGATTACCTTTATATGCGTCACTTCAAAATGCACAGCTAAATTTGTTGGAGATTAGGAGGGGGGAGTGGGTTTGGGGTAGTTGATACTTTCAGTAAAAATTCAGTACTACAATATTCAGGAGCAGATTGGGCTGGATAGCCATCCCGGGAAATATTCAGAAGCAGCCCTACTAGGGGCGGGGTTTGTTGAGAGGGTGGGATCTGTTGAGGGGGGTGGGGCATGCTTTGCTCAGATGCCAGAGCTTTTACAAAACTGAAACTGCCAATGTTTGTTGATAACAAGGCTCTTTTATAGGACCACGAGTAATTCCATAAAATAGGGGTTTAAATGTAATGGTCAGGTAGGAGATAAATCAAATTCACAATTAGAGATGAAGATTTTGATATCAGAAAGGCTAAAAACTCAAAATTCAAAAAGGGTGTAAATGATTACAAATAGTTTTATTCACATATTGCATTAACTGTAAAGGCATGTGACCCAAGTTCAGTCTGGTAACTGTTTTAGGTGTGACATCAAATAAAAAAAAAAGAACATGCACTCTCATTTCCAATTCGGGTGGTCTTCAGTATGCCGGCTGTCGGGATCCTGGCGCCCAGTATACCGGCGCCGGGATCCCGACAGCCGGCATACCGACACTTATTCTCCCTCGTGGGGGTCCACGACCCCCTGGAGGGAGAATAAAATAGCGTGGCGTGCATAGTGCGCCACCGTGCCCGCAGCGTGGCGAGCGCAGCAAGCCCGCAAGGGGCTCATTTGCGCTCGCCACACTGTCGGTAAGCCGGCGGTCGGGCTCCCGGCGCCGGTATGCTGGTCGCCGGGAGCCCGACTGCCGGCATACCATACTACACCCTTCCAATTCATTAGCTATGTGATAAGATTCAACTGTACCAAGAACAAAAAATAATATTTAAGAATGACCACACACACACGTACTGTATACACACCAAAGCAAGTTTCTAATATGTCTTTTTGCAAACATATAACAAAGCATATTGGACTGTGGGTCTATGTGAGGGGCATAATCTGCAGAAACAAACTGTGCAGGTTCTAGTGCAAAGGGGGTAATTCAGAGTTGATCGCAGCAGCAAATTTGTTAGCAGTTGGGCAAAACCATGGAGGTCATTCCGACCTGATCGCACACAGCTGATCGCAAGGTGATTGACAGGAAGAGGCTGGACAGGCTGAAGTGATCACAAGGGCTGAGTAAGTTCAGAGCAACTCAGAAACTGCACAACATGTTTTTGCAGCGCGCTGCTGCACATGCGATTGTACACTTGCAAAGCTAAAATAAACTCCCCTGTGGGCAGCAACTATGCATTCGCATGTTTGCTAAAAACAGCTAGCGAGCGATCAACTTGGAATGACCCCCCATGTGCACTGCAGGTGTTGTAGAAGTAAAATTTGCAGAGAGAGTTAGATTTGTGTGGGTTATTTTGTTTCTGGCAGACAAACAATGGTAGTTGCTTGGTCATTCCTGGAGATAATTATGTATCAGGTGCTGGAAAGGGGGAGGGGTCACAAACAAACAGACAGAGAGGGGGGGGGGGGTTGCAAATCCCACCCCTACATTTCCCTTCAGCACACAATAAAATTGCCTGTAACCATACCTTAACCTATCTGGTAATAGAAATTCAGAGAATTAGTTTACACATATTTGCAAACACATGTTTAAGCTGCTGAGCCACTTCAAGGATTCTCCGATGTCAGCAGTCCTGACTACATAAAAGCAGTGCCCACATAGGGCCATGTAATTTGTCACAGTAGGCCTCATGATAAAGGCTATTACTAAAACACATCCAGACAGAGAGCTAACTTACCCAGGAGCCACCCCCAGGATCTCCGATTGGCACTACAAGGAACAGCATGCCTTCAAAATACTGCTCCCATTCAATGCCTCTCGCACACAAGCAGACAAACAATGGTAGTTGCTCGGTCATTCCTGGAGATAATTATGTATCAAGTGCTGGAAAGGGGGAGGGGTCACAGACAAACAGACAGAGAGGGGGGTTGCAAATCCCACCCCTACATTTCCCTTCAGCACGCTAAAAATTACCTGTAACCATACCTTAACCTATCTGGTAATAGAAATATAGAGAATTAGTTTACACATGTTTGCAAACACATGTTTAAGCTGCTGAGCCACTTCAAGGATTCTCCGATGTCAGCAGTCCTAACACTACATAATAGCAGTACCCACATAGGGCCATGTAATTTGTCACAGTAGGCCTCATGATAAATGCTATTACTAAAACACATCCAGACAGAGAGCTAACTTACGCAGGAGCCACCCCCAGGATCTCCCATTGGCACTACAAGGAACAGCATGCCTTCCAAATACTGCTCCCATTCAATGCCTCTCACACACAAGCAGACAAACAATGGTAGTTGCTCGGTCATTCCTGGAGATAATTATGTATCAGGTTCTGGAAAGGGGGAGGGGACACAGACAAACAGAGGGGGGTTGCAAATCCCACCCCTACATTTCTCTTCAGCACACTACAAATTATCTGTAACCATATCTGAACCTATATGGTAATAGAAATTCAGAGAATTAGTTTACACATGTTTGCAAACACATGTTTAAGCTGCTGAGCCACTTTAAGGCTTCTCCGATGTCAGCAGTCCTAACACTACATAATAGCAGTGCCGACATAGGGCCATGTAATTTGTCCCAGTAAGCCTCATGATAAAGGCTATTACTAAAACACATCCAGATAGAGAGCTAACTTACCCAGGAGCCACCCCTGGATCTCCCATTTGCACTACAAGGAACAGCATGCCTTCCAAATACTGCTCCCATTCAATGCCTCTCGCACACAAGCAGACAAACAATGGTAGTTGCTCGGTCATTCCTGGAGATAATTATGTATCAAATGCTGGAAAGGGGGAGGGGTCACAGACAGACAGAGGGGGGCTTGCAAATCCCACCCCTACATTTCTCTTCAGCACACTACAAATTATCTGTAACCATATCTGAACCTATATGGTAATAGAAATTCAGAGAATTAGTTTACACATGTTTGCAAACACATGTTTAAGCTGCTGAGCCACTTTAAGGCTTCTCCGATGTCAGCAGTCCTAACACTACATAATAGCAGTGCCCACACAGGGCCATGTCATTTGTCCCAGTAGGCCTCATGATAAAGGATATTACTAAAACACATCCAGACAGAGAGTTAACTTACCCAGGAGGCACCCCCAGGATCTCCCATTGGCACTACAAGGAACAGCATGCCTTCCAAATACTGCTCCCATTCAATGCCTCTCACACACAAGCAGACAAACAATGGTAGTTGCTCGGTCATTCCTGGAGATAATTATGTATCAGGTTCTGGAAAGGGGGAGGGGTCACAGACAAACAGAGGGGGGTTGCAAATCCCACCCCTACATTTCTCTTCAGCACACTACAAATTATCTGTAACCATATCTGAACCTATATGGTAATAGAAATTCAGAGAATTAGTTTACACATGTTTGCAAACACATGTTTAAGCTGCTGAGCCACTTTAAGGCTTCTCCGATGTCAGCAGTCCTAACACTACATAATAGCAGTGCCGACATAGGGCCATGTAATTTGTCCCAGTAAGCCTCATGATAAAGGCTATTACTAAAACACATCCAGATAGAGAGCTAACTTACCCAGGAGCCACCCCTGGATCTCCCATTTGCACTACAAGGAACAGCATGCCTTCCAAATACTGCTCCCATTCAATGCCTCTCGCACACAAGCAGACAAACAATGGTAGTTGCTCGGTCATTCCTGGAGATAATTATGTATCAAATGCTGGAAAGGGGGAGGGGTCACAGACAGACAGAGGGGGGCTTGCAAATCCCACCCCTACATTTCTCTTCAGCACACTACAAATTATCTGTAACCATATCTGAACCTATATGGTAATAGAAATTCAGAGAATTAGTTTACACATGTTTGCAAACACATGTTTAAGCTGCTGAGCCACTTTAAGGCTTCTCCGATGTCAGCAGTCCTAACACTACATAATAGCAGTGCCCACACAGGGCCATGTCATTTGTCCCAGTAGGCCTCATGATAAAGGATATTACTAAAACACATCCAGACAGAGAGTTAACTTACCCAGGAGGCACCCCCAGGATCTCCCATTGGCACTACAAGGAACAACATGCCTTCCAAATACTGCTCCCATTCAATGCCTCTCGCACACAAGCAGACAAACAATGGTAGTTGCTCAGTCGGGTGGTCTTCTGTATGCCGGCGGTCGGGCTCCCGGCGCACAGTATACCGGCGCCGGGAGCCCGACAGCCGGCATACCGACACTTATTTTCCCTCGTGGGGGTCCACGACCCCCATAGAGGGAGAATAAAATAGTGTGGCGCGCGTAGCGCGCCACCGTGCCCGTAGCGTGGCGAGCGCAGCGAGCCCGCAAGGGGCTCATTTGCGCTCGCCACGCTGTCGGTAAGCCGGCGGTCGGGCTCCCGGCGCCGGGATGCTGGTCGCCGGGAGCCCGACCGCCGGCCAGCCGTAGTGAACCCGCTCAGTCATTCCTGGAGATTCCTAAAATAGGAATCTCTTAGTATTCAGCATTGTGATTAGCACACACCTGATATGCATATGTCTGATTAACAAGATCAAGTGTTTTATATCTGTAAATCCTTACACTGCACTGGTTGAATCTACAGTATTTGTACTGATATTTTTCTGGATACTGATTTCCATTTGTATTGTGGATATTTGTATCCTGAATGATCAGATTATGTTTGTAATATTTCGCAATTCTTCAAAACGAGATACTTTATCACAAGACTCCTTACGGAGCGGAGTTTGTGGCATATATTATCATCTACACTGGTTACAATTGTTTGGACTGATATTTAGTAAACTGCATAAGCTCTAAATGTATTAGAGTTCTATTCCACATGGAATTGTGGGTGTGGTTTATGTACTGAGGGTCTACATGTTCATATTTTTGTCTTGTTTTGTCAATTCATTTAATTTTAGGAATAAAAGTTTCATTTTAAAAAAGTCTAACTATTTTTTCTAATGATTGTCCCCCAAAAAATGAGAGTCCCTTTTTTCTCAGTTTTCGTTTTATGCATTGCAATTTGACTCTCTGGGGTGCACCACCACCGGAGCTATTTTTGTACACATCCCTATAGAAGGATAGTATTACAAATCATTGTGGTAATCAATTTGCAGGTTGTTACAACCAAATTATTTGGCATATTTTACCTGTGCTTGAGTTTTTTTCATTTTTACCCTTCTTCCCCTCTTTTCCCCCCTAAGACACGTTATGCCCCAGTAGTAGTGGCCCTTGCACATTATGACCACACAGTGGTAGTGCTGCATATACGTTATCCCCACAGTGGTAGTGCACCTTACATGTCATGCACACAAAGTGGTAGAGCCCCATACACATTATGCTCACAGTAATAATGCCCCTTACACAGTAGCAGTGCCCCTTGCATGTTATGCAAGGGGCAAACAAAAAGATATTCATGTTTATTGGCCACCTCCTCCTACCTTAATATATCATTGTCCTTGGTACTGACTATTCGGATTCCAGCTACACTGTTAACAAATTTCGAATAGAGCCTACCGCCCACTAGTACATGTGAGAGGATTCCCCTTCCTATAGGGTGTATAATGGTATTTGTATTAGTGTGGCGCTGACTCCTTTAAAATTGATGTAAAAAAATGGATACCCTAGGGTGCTCGGGCGCTTTAGATAGGAGATGCTTCACCAAGTGGCAGTCTCTGAATAAGGGAAGTCACTCCCGTTTACAGTACAGAAAAAAAGGGTGGGATGAGACCGCGCTGAATTTGATGCATACAACAAGTGATGTAAATAAAAACACAATTTATTCCTAAAATAAATGCAATAGGTAACAATTAAGAATTAGGTACATATAGGACAATTACATGTCAAATGCAGTTGGTATATGATCTAAAATTCATATGACACTTCGATAGGGTTACCCAATACGCCAGGAGGTGATATTTAAGATTGGAAGTTTTGAGGTGACCGTTCCGGATGGTTTTCCCCTACAAGTATACAGTCCAGCATAAACAACAGTCTCAAAGATAAGCAGTAGCCAATGGATTGGCAGTTTACCGTTAGAGGGTAGTGTGCTCCAGATTCTTTTTGATGGAGAGCTCCTCATGCAATACGGTTGACACAGTCCTTTTGTGCGGCTATTGCTATTTATAGTCTCAGAGTATGGGTGAATCGTCTGGACGAAGTTTGGGGTATGGTTCGGTCCTCCTTCAGAGCAGCTCCTGGCGGGGGTCCCTGGT
The DNA here is from genome assembly GCF_028390025.1 of Pseudophryne corroboree. Lineage (NCBI taxonomy): Eukaryota > Metazoa > Chordata > Amphibia > Anura > Myobatrachidae > Pseudophryne > Pseudophryne corroboree. The sequence continues at coordinate 262,416,965 of NC_086453.1, forward strand.
ACACCTGACGCGTTTCGCTGCAGTCAGCTTGCAGCTTTATCAAAGGTAAAATTGATATTTTATGTTTCGGTCCACCAATAAGTTACAACATCTACCCAGTGTTTTTTTGTTTTTGTTTTTAAGGTATATGAGCACATTTGTTTCCTGAGGAGAATTTCTTAATGCACAAAAACATTTTTTTAGATAATAAATAATAAACAATAAAAATAGGATTTTAATACCTACCGGTAAATCCTTTTCTCTTAGTCCATAGAGGATGCTGGGAACTTCAAAAGGACCATGGGGTATAGACGGGATCCGCAGGAGACATGGGCACGCTATAAGACTTTGAATGGGTGTGAACTGGCTCCTCCCTCTATGCCCCTCCTCCAGAACTGTGCCCAGGGAGATGGACATTTCGAGGAAAGAATTTATTGTTTAAACACGGTGAGTGTCATACCAGCTCACACCTCGAACATGCCGCAGAACGTGGCATTCAATAGAACACCAGCCGACGGCATGAAAAACATACAGCAATATGCTGACCGTAAATGTAACACAACCTGTGTGTAAACACGACCAATAATAACATATCGCCAGCCATGGCAGGAATAACGTCAGCAACAGACTGACTGAAAAGAAACACCACAGGAGTGTAACCAAAACCAATAACTGCAGATACAGTACGCACTGGGACGGGCGCCCAGCATCCTCTACGGACTATGAGAAAAGGATTTACCGGTAGGTATTAAAATCCTATTTTCTCATACGTCCTAGAGGATGCTGGGAACTCCAAAAGGACCGTGGGGTTTATACCAAAGCTCCAGACCGGACGGGAGAGTGCGGACGACTCTGCAGCACCGATTGAGCAAACATGAGGTCCTCATCAGCCAGGGTATCAAACTCGTAGAACTTTGCAAAGTGTTTGAACCCGACCAAGTAGCTGCTTGGCAATTTTGAATCGCAGAGACTCCGCGGGCATCCACCCAAGAAGAGCCCACCTGCCTGGTAGAATGGGCCTTCACCGACTTCGGTAACGGCAATCCAGCCGTAGAAAGAGCATGCCGAATCGTATCACAGATCCAGCGTGTAACAGTCTGCTTAGAAGCAGGGGCCCCAATTTCATCGGGAGCAAACGGGATAAACAGAGCCTCTGTTTCTCCAATCCGAACCGTTCTGGCGACACAAATATTCAAAGCTCTACATCGAGAGACTTCTAATCAGCCAAGGCTTAAGTAGCCACAGGTACCACAATAGGCTGGTTCCTATGAAACGCGGAAACCATTTTTGGCAGAAATTGTTGCCAAGTTCTCAATTCTATCCACCTGGAAGATCAAATAGGGGCTCTTGTAAGACAAAGCCGCTAATTCCAACACCCGCCTTGCGGACGCCAAGGCCAATAGCATGACCACTTTCCAAGTGAGAAATTTTAACTCAACCTCTCGTAAAGGTTCCAACCTGTGTGACAGAAGAAACTGCAATACCACGTTAAGGTTCCATGGTGCCACTGGGGGCACAAATGGAGGTTGGATGCGCAGCACTCCTTTCACGAAAGTCTGAACTTCCGGAAAGGCGGCCAATTCTGTTTGAAAGAAAATAGATAAGGCCAAAATCTGCACTTTAATGGAGCCTAACTTTAGACCTGCATCCACATTTGCTTGCAAAAAATGGAGAATACGACCCAGCTGAAATTCTGCCGTAGGAGCCTTCTTGGATTCATACCAAGGCACATACTTCCTCCAAATATGGTGGGAAAGCTTCGCCATTACTCCTTTCCTAGCCTGAAGCAATGTGGGAATGACTTCAACGGAAATACCCCTTCGGGCTAGGATATGGCGTTCAACCGCCATGCCGTCAAATGCAGCCGCGGTAAATCTTGATACACGCCCGGTCCTTGCTGTAACAGGTCCTCTCGTAGAGGAAGAGGCCAGGGATCTTCTATGAGTAAGCCTTGAAGATCTGGATACCAAGCCCTCCTTGGCTAGACCGAAGCAAAGAGGAACGCCTGAACCTTTGTTCTTCTTATGCTTATCACCTTCGGAAAGAGTGAAAGTGGAGGAAACACATAGACCGACTGACACATCCATGGTATCGCGAGGGCGTCCACTGCTATTGCCTGAGTGTCCCTTGACCTGGAACAATATCCTTGAAGTTCCTTGTTGAGGCGAGACGCCATCATGTCTAATTGAGAAATTCCCCAAAGACTTGTCACTTCTGTGAAACTTCTTGATGAAGACCCCCCTCTCCTGGATGGAGATAGTGTCTGCTGAGGAAGACTATTTCTCTGTTGTCTACACCCGGAACGAAGACCGCTAATAGAGCGTTTACATGCCTTTCCGCTCTGCGCAAAACTTTTACGGCTTCATTCATTGCCGCTTTGCTCCTCGTTCCGCCCTAGCGGCTTACTTACGCCACTGCTGTTAAGTCGTCTGACAGAAATAAGACGGGCAGATCGCGAAGAAGATGTTCCGTTGTAAATAGCTCTTAATTCAAGAATGCTTATTGCAGACAAGCTTCCCGGCTTGACCCTTTCCTCTGGAAATTCTTCCCCTGGAAAGACTGCTCCCCAGCCTCGGAGACTTGTATCCATGGACACCAGGATCTAATCCTGGATCCCGAACCATCGTCCCTCTAGGAGGTGAGAAATGTGAAGTCACCACAGGTGAGATATCCTGGTCCTGGAAAATAGGATTATTTTCCGGTGCATGTGCAGGTGATACCCGGACCACATGTCCAACTGGTCCGCAAAAACCACTCTGGCATTTGTCCTGCTCACCGAATGGCCGCTTAGGCCGCAACCATTTTCTTCATCAACGGAACGTATTGATGGGTTTACACTGTTGCAAACCTGATCCAACTCTGGATCCTCAAATCTCTTTCCACAGGAAAAAACAAACTCTCAACAGTTCAGTATCTAATCTTATTCCCAACTCCGACTTCTGCGTCGTTGGGATCAACAGTGATTCTCTGTGTTGAAGAGCTGTCAGAGAGAAACAACAATTCGTACCACTTGTTTCTAGACCTCGCCAGAGTCAGGAGAGCGTCCCAGTACAGAATAATAATGGCTCTTACTATTGAAGGCAAACCATCATACTGCCATCACTCCGGTGAAATGACAATGACAATCCTGAATAGCAAACCCAGGTAAGCTTAATGTGGATGAAACTGCATTTAAACCCTCTTACTTCTTTTACAGGCTGCAGATCCCTTCCCTGAGAGATTCCATCTTGCAGTTCAACTTCCTAAGTAGAAATCCTTTCGGGATTGTTCTGACCAAGCTGCCCGGGATCAGAAGCACGAAAAAGCTTTAATAACAGCTTCTTTTTTTTTTTGTGACAGGGACAGCCGGACCATGTCCTGATCCTGAACCAACTCTTGTATGGTGTTGCATACTACTTCCCCGACCAGAGGAGAATCGGTAAGAACTATTTGAAAAATCAGTGAGGGGAATCATCTGGAAAACTCGAGTATGTCCCCCTTTGGACTCTATTCTTAAGTCACTGTGTCAAGTCCATTCCAGGACTGACTGAAGAGAATCAGATGAGTTCCCACCAGTGTGCGCTTCTCTGTGAAGTTGAAAAGGCTGCAGACCTCTTACCTTTTCACCTCCCTCTACCTACAAAGAAGGGGAATAAAAATGGTATCCAAACGGTCAAAAGGACTGCATCCCACAAAAAATGCAGCTTCCTGTATACAATCCTTTGTGACAGGGCCCCGTGCAGACCAGGGGTTGACTTTCACTTTATTCTGTCCACGGCCGGAAAATAATAAATACTCGGACTCCTCGTTAGGATTCGAGACCATCTTGTCACGGCTGACCTAGAGCTTCATTAACAGAGCGACCAGCACATGAGAAGGAATAACTTTACTTCAGCATTCATAATAAATTGTAATACAAATATACACATTTAAATACACATATATACACATATATCTATATATACATCTCATATATATATACTGTATATATAATCTGTCAGGAACAGCAGGGTCCCTAGTGACATTAATGTGTTCTGAATGTGTATGGACATTTACTGAATGCCAAAGTTGTGGATCTAAACAGGAAACATTATGGCCGACATAAAACATAATATTCGTGTCGACAACAGGGAGCAATAACTGGGCAAAATAACATTTTTGCGACCCCAAGGGGTCTGAGGGAAATATATACCTAATTTCACTAGGACGTCCCCACAAATACTACCACATCTGTGCTCGAGCTACAGCTCAATGCAAACGTACCATACATATATACACATACAGGTATAGGGTTTTTTATTTTTTTTTATTTTACAACCAGGGTCACCCACATACGTCTGTGTTCCCCAAACAGTGTATACTTTGGAAAAGCTTACAACTACTGACATGCTGACACTTAATCTCATGAATCAAGTACCATCTGGAGTCGGCAATGCCGACAGAGGGATTCCCATATCTGTTAGTGGTAGAGCAGTCACACATGTCGACACACGAGTACTAAACACCCACCAACATTGCTAAAATGGGAAGATTTCTGACAGGGTAAACACAGAAACTCTAACCAACTCATTGTACACACGCTCATTATATATACATATATATACTATATAGTGCTTCATGGTTGTACCTATATTGCACTAAATAACTGTGCCCCCCCTCATTTTACACTGTTAGGTGTTTAACAGTGTTTTGGCGGACCCAGCATCTCTGTGAGGAGAAAATGGCGCTGTATAGAGTTGTGAGGGCTAAGCCACGCCCCCTTCTCGGCGCGCTTCAGTCCCGCTATCTTTTTACATTTTTATACTGGTGGGGGTCCGTATACAGTGCCTATGCACTGTATACATCTTTGCCAGGCTTATTTTATGAGGTATATTGCTGCCCAATATACACAGGGCGCCCCCCCTGTGCCCTGCACCCTTGTAGTGCCGCTTGTGTGTGGGAGCCATCATTGAAGGCTTCTGTTCTTCCTATACTCACCCGGCTTCTTTCTTCTGGCTCTGTGAGGGGGCTGACGGCGCGGCTCTGGGAACGAGCAGCTAGGCGAACCAAGTGATCAGACCCTCTGGAGCTAATGGTGTCCAGTAGCCTAAGAAGCAGAGCACTTGAACTCAGAAGAAGTAGGTCTGCTTCTCTCCCCTCACTCCCACGATGCAGGGAGCCTGTAGCCAGCAGGTCTCCCTGAAAATAATAAACCTAACATAAAGTCTTTTCAGAGAAACTCAGGAGAGCTCCCCTAGTGTGTGTCCAGTCTCTCTGGGCACAAAGTCTAACTGAGGTCTGGAGGATGGGCATAGAGGGAGGAGCCAGTTCACACCCATTCAAAGTCTTATAGTGTGCCCATGTCTCCTGCGGATCCCGTCTATACCCCATGGTCCTTTTGGAGTTCCCAGCATCCTCTAGGACGTATGAGAAGCATAGCAAATATAAAAATATATATGGCAATTTTTCAGAAATAAAATTGCATTCCAGTATACAAATGCAGCTCAGACCTGGGTGTATACCTCGTTCACCCTAAAAACATGGATTTAAAATTACAAACATGGAAAGGTGCATATGAGAATTAGGGTATATCAAGAGTCTATATTTGTGCTCTGTGGATAACTTGTCCTTCCTTCTTTGTGTTGAACAGTTATCACTCGAATCATTTTCACCGTATATGCCCAGCAATATTCACATTTTCCACCTTTATGTTTCAAACTCCTCCCATCAATGCGAGATACAAATATATATATATATATATATAGAGAGAGAGAGAGAGAGAGAGAGAAATAGTCGTTACCCGGCACTCCAATGAGGGATTATAGGAAATACTTGCTGCGGTGCCCTCCGTGGGTTAGTAGCACAAACCCAATGTAGTCACAAAGCAACGGCGGCACTCATACAGACTTGTTCAGAGCTTTATAAAAGTTGTAAGTTTATTTTCCAACGGCGTTTCGGGGATATACCCCGTCGTCAGGGACAGCACATCACAAACAGACAATATCAACAAAACACTTATATAGGCAGGACAATCCTATCTAAAATTGATTAATCATACTCACCTGTCCTTAGCCGCTGACCGCCCGCTCTCCGCTATGGACATAGTGGGAACTCAAAAGTGACGTGTACAAACGGCGCCGGACAGGCGAGCTGACGTCGTGACGTCGGTTGCCATAGTGATGTACTATAACAAAATACAGACATAAGCATTACTAAAGGATACATACGATCCTCTGCATATACCTAATCAAGACAAACTTTGTGAAATACAACCAACACAAGACATAACAAATATTAAAAGACATGTCTATCTAACACTGGATTAATAACTTATAGCAGGATACCGGTTTTTATACTTGTCAAAGTCAGAAAAATATCACGCTGCACATTGCCATATATGCACCTCATGCGTGTGCCAGCTGCACGAGCATGAGCTCTCCCGTGCGTGCGTATACTCGCGGTCGCGTGCACTCGCAGGCGCACGGTATGCGCATTTACGGTAGAGTTTGTGTGCGTCTAGCGGGCGACTCAATCGTAACATATTTTAGTCATATAATGTATTTTGTAGATTATGGTCCCTTTGATAGAATCTGAAAGTTTAGTTAATATAGTATGTTCGGGGACAGAGAAATTCCTCTTTGAATGATACGAAGGGTCAGACAGGGGTTACACAGTGGTGTTTAGTATCCATCGGAAGAGAATATAATTAGCAATATTCCGGTGTTGGTTTGAAGCGGATTACTCGCTCGTGCGTATAGTTATGGACATAAGAAGTTTATGGACATTTACTATATTTGCACTTTATTACCCATGCGGCAGGAAACCCAGTTTCCCTCCCACCTGAGCAGTTTGAAATAGTCACAGCCCACCTGTGTGAACCAACCTATGACCTTTAGTTATAATACAGAGACGAATTCCTGTGTCCAATGAACAATAAGAATGTAGGGACCATTGTACTGTACTGTGTGTAAGTGTATATAAAGACAAGCCGATCTGGGCCAGCTCTCTACTCTTCTCAACGGTTCTCATCACTGATAATCGGGAGCTGGATATCCAGAAAGGCGCTTGCGATTGTTCCCTTTGTGCGTAAGTTCTCTGCAACCATATTTATCTCCTATTTGTTGTAAGCCATTCTCTCTCTCCTTCCCCCTTTAAATATAATTGTGTCTTTGTTGTATTTTAACGTGTAGTAACTCGGTTAGGTATTTTATGTTAGTTTGGTAGTGTATAACTTGTATTGTGTATTCTTTTGCGATTGAACGTTCATTCATTCCTTTAAAAGGTGTTAGACCCTTAGACCGGTATTTGAGTGTTTATTATATTGCTAAAAGGGTTCTCAGAGTGTAAGAGTCGCTCATACAGCTTTTAAACTAACAAGGTTACACTGTGTTGCATTTACACCTTATCACTGCACAAAGGTTTACAATTTAAGTACATTGTTTATGGTATTGTTACAAAGGTTTAACTCTGTGAGCTTCAGCGCCGCTCGTGATCTCCTCGTGGTCTCGAGCGTCCGCTACGCTGATAGTGTATCATTGCGTCAGTCGGCAGCCTATAGCGTGCTTGCCTTTACGCTGTAAGCCGTGAGCGAATGTGCCGCTCGTGCGTCTCGTCCACGGCTAAGCGTTTGTACGCTACGTGCGTACTCTTACGGTATTCCATACGCCAATTGCGTACTGTGTTCATTAACCTTTTAGAGTGTTTAATATAGGATATATTATAGGCTTTATCAATTGGGGGCTCGCCCGCTCTTCACATATCTGCACTAGGTAATTTCAGCAGACATTATCGGTCAGCAAAAGGCGGGAGGTAATATTCCTCGTAGTGCTGACCAGATAAGCGTCTGCTTCGCTTAGTAAGGAGTGCTGAAGGAATCCGGAACCAAAAGGTAGGAACAGTACGGTATTGTCTTTTAAAACCTGTGTAGTTTCTGTTTTGCGAACGTACGCATAAGCACACACACCTGTATTCCTTGTTTAGGATTATTTGTCTGTACCCCATTCTCCGGATTGCCACACACTAGTGATAACGTGTTGAGACATTTGTTGTTATTAATAGTTAAAGGATAAATATTTAAGGGAATAATTGTAAAAGGCACGCACACAATCTCGCCTAGAATACAAGGGAGATTTGAGTGGTGTTCAGTGAAGGATTACTGTTAAAGATCATTCACATTGATAAACGTGTAGTGTGTTACTGTGGACGTACTTGGTCTGCGTACACGTGTCCTTACAAGGGCAGGGCGTACGCAACGCAAGGGTCGACGCACGGAGCGTATATCACGCAACGGAACGTACGGATACGCCCACAAAATAATACAAACCGCACGATAGTATTGTTTTAATAGGCGATAAGGAAGTAACGCGAAAATAACACAAATCTATCTTAAATCCAAAAGTTTAAAGTTAAAAGAAAAAGACTTTCTCTGTTGTAATTCTTCTGGGTTAGACTATTACTGAATGAAAGGAATTCTGTACAGAAATAAGAGTGTTCGAATGTAAGAGTGTGTATATATATAAGATTTCTCTTTTATTACGGAAGTGGGAACCATAGGCCAGTAGAAAGAGGTACACCAGCGAGAGTGATATCGTGGGGTGGCTTGGGAGGCGTCCCTTGTTAGTCTCGACATATTTATGAGCAGTAGAGTCTGCTGTACATAACAGGACCAGGAGGTCAAGGACCAGGAGGTTCAGGTACAGCAGACTAGAAGTAGAGAGCACAACCGAAGAGGGTTGGTGCGAGACCCATATAGGCCAAAGAAGCTCATTGCTGAAGGAATTCGCAGCCGAAATTTTCGATTCCACTGATCGTTCCGCACATAAGATTAGTTGCTTATGTGCAGATACGATTGTACCGCATGTGATTGTGTGCATTAGCGTGTCTTGAATTCAGAAGAACGCTACTTGCACATTGTTAACGTGATTTGTGTAATTTTTTTATTTTAAGGGAAGTAGCCTGATCACTCAGGGACATTCCAGCGACTGATACTTGCTGGGGAGGGTAAGACACTCCCACACGCCCGAGCAAGTAGACGTACTTAGGTGCCCTAGGTTGGGTACGGAACCTCTGGGAACTTTGGTCGCCGTATTGGCCAGCGTGGACGGGAGTTAAGTGGGCGGACTTCGGAGCAAAACCCCCACCGCAGCCTTACCCCGAGCATCTTGGTTTTTGTAAGGGTTGCCGAAGACCCTGATTTCAAGTCAGAGGTAGTGAAAGCAGCACCTGCAGAGATGGGGGCCAGTTGTTCAGGTAAGGGGCGATCAACCCAGGTTCAGGTTGATTTGGTAAACCGACCAATCGGGTCGGCAAGGTATATCATGTGTGAGAAATATGGTCATCACACAGAAATGTTGTGCAATGAATGGGAAAGGATGACTGTGCATGACGGGGAAAAGTTTCCCCGGGTAGGTAGTTTTAACCCAGAAGTGTTACAGAATTTAAGGAGAAGAGTGTGTCTGATTAAATCTTCAAAAAGGCGTATTAGACATTATGATTATTTAACACTGTGGCAACAGGAAGGTGAAATACAAAGGGGGTTGGCGCAAGCCACTGGATCTAACCCTATCAGGAAACTGATAGCCACTGCACCCCCACCACCATACATACCTGGAGAGAAATTGGTTGCAGAGAATGGCACTCAGGGTTATGTTAAATGTGTAGAAGTTAAGGATAATGTAACCAAAGTAAATAATGCTAACACTAATCCGTGCAAGTTGTACCCTGTTTTGAACTTTCCCCAGGATTGTGACCAAGAGGATGAGCCCACAACAATATCAGCACTCTCCCTAGCAGCCACCATATCAGAAACAGCAGTGGGCACGACCCAACCCGTAAGATTAGTATCAAAGGCCCCTAGCGGAGGGACAGGTGAGGTCGTATCGACTGGTAAGTACGGCACCATACACTATGCTGAAACCATTTCACCACATGTTGTAGAATCTACTCAGAATGATGTTGTTGGACTTAATCCTGTTAGGGTAATAGCAGTGCCAAATGGGAAAACTGAAGCTTCAGGATTAACTCCCGTCAGGAACATCGCCATGCACTGTCCCTTTTCCCGAGCAGAATTAAGATCAATGATGTCTGAATTCCCTGATCCTAGGAAAGACTTAGTTGCATGTCAAAAGTATATTAGGGAGCTAGGAAATTCTGCAGAGCCAAATAACAAAGATTGGAGGACAGTTTTAAGGGCATGTTTACCCCCCAGTGTTGATCCGTTAAAGTTTATCGCTGATTGCATGTTAGATGAGGAAGTACCACTGACAGACGAGTATAATCAGGATAATGTAAAGAGAATCAATTTACAGTTAGGGGTATATTTTCCTGCAGTTGTAAAGTGGAATAAAATCTTTACCATAAAACAAAAAGAAGGTGAATCCACACCAGAGTATTTTCACCGGGCTCTGCAGGATATGGCTAGGTACACTGGTATAGATGACATTAAAACTAATGTACACCACAGGGAAGTAGCTGTTTCAGTATTAATGGACGGTCTAAAGGAGGTTTTAAGAAATAGAATACAAACCACTAGGCCTGATTGGAGAGGTATGTCGGTGGATGCATTGGGAGAGGCTGCTGCTGGGCATGATCGGAATATCATCAGACACAGGGAGTCACAGAGTGATAAGTTAATGGCTGTGAGCATACGGGCCCTCACTACCCGGCCCCCTCAGCCCAGAACTGTGACCCCTGTGGGTAAGTCAAGAGGTATAAAATGTTATAGTTGTCACAGAGAGGGACACATGTCACGTGATTGTAAAGTAAGACCAATACAAAATTCATATCAACCCTATAGACAACGACCTGATACAAGACATTGGGATCAAGGACCGAAAGGGCGGAGCTATGAGCCACATGCAGGGGAAACAAAAAGGTATCCCCCAAGAAGAGACTGGCAAATCTCTGATAGTTCCCATCTACCCCCACCACAAGTAATTGCTGCCAGCGCGATTCAGGGAGGTCACCATTCCATATAGGGGTGTGGCCACACCTGTAATCTGCAGCCAGTTAAATTGATTGCAAGTCTTGGAAGTGAACCCGAGATCACAATTGATGTAGCTGGAAAATCATTAAATTTCCTTGTAGATACGGGGGCAGCCAAATCAGTGATAAATTCGACAGTGGGCATGAGAACCACTGGTAAAACAATTCCAGCCATGGGAGTAACGGGAGTAGTCCAGCACTACCCTGTTAGCAAACCAGCAGAGATTACAATAGGGCCTTTGCATACCAAGCATTCCTTTTTGCTGGCTGCATCGGCACCGACTAATCTCCTGGGAAGAGATTTATTGTGTAAAATGGGGTGTGTCATTTATTGTACTCCTGATGGTGTATTCTTAGACATACCTGAGAATCACGCTCAGGAAGTACGAGACATGCTAGACTCCCCATCAAAATTAATGTCACATACCATTATGATAAATAGGAGTTCATCCCAGGTAGAAGAAATGACATCCCAAATACCAGAGTCACTTTGGACTAAAGATGGACAAGACACTGGATTAATGGCAAATGTAGCTCCAGTAGTTGTGCAAGTAAAAGATGGTAGGATAGCTCCAAAAATCCCACAATACCCTCTGAAGCCAGAGGTGGAGTTAGGAGTATACCCCGTAATAGAGCGCTTGCTACAACAGGGCATTCTGGTAAGAACATCCAGCACTGCCAATAGTCCCATCTTCCCTGTGAAAAAGAGTGGGGGGAGGGGTTACAGGCTAGTGCAGGATCTAAGGGGGATTAACAAAATAGTTGAGAGTCAGTTCCCCGTAGTGCCAAATCCAGCTGTCATCCTTATGCAAATCCCTCCCACTGCGAAATTTTTCACTGTTATTGACCTCTGCTCCGCCTTCTTCTCGGTACCTCTGCACCCTGACAGCCAATATTTGTTTGCATTCACATACAGAGGAGTCCAATACACATGGACTCGATTACCACAAGGATTCATAGACAGTCCAAGCATATTTTCACAGGCTTTGCATGATTGTTTACAGTCTTTCCAACCAGGGAGTGGATCAGTATTGATCCAGTACGTGGATGATTTACTACTGTGTTCAGATTCACTGGAAGCGTCCCTGAAAGATACGAAACAGCTCCTGTTTCATCTTTCAGACACAGGACACAAGGTTTCCAAAGACAAGTTGCAATTATGCCAGACTAAAGTAAAATATCTGGGACACTGTCTGACACAAAGACTGAGACACCGGACCGCTGATAGAATTCAAGCAATTCGAGACATGACCCTGCCACAAACTCAGCAACAGATCAGAACATTTTTAGGAATGTGTGGGTATTGCCGTAACTGGATCCCAGGTTTTTCCATTCTAGCATTACCTTTGCAGGAGATGATCTCATCAAACAAACCTGATCGGATTTTGCATACAGACGAATCCGAGATGGCATTTGAGAGACTTAAACAGTGCCTAACGCAGGCACCAGCATTAGGTATGCCAGACTATGGGAAACCCTTTGAGCTGTACGGAACAGAAAGTGCTGGTTGCGCGGCAGGCGTCCTAACCCAAAAGCACGGTGATGCCAGCAGGCCGGTAGCATACTACAGCGCTCAGCTAGATACGGTAGCGCGATCCCTCCCCACATGCTTGCGAAGTGTCGCTGCGATAGCATTGCTAGTAACGAAAAGCGAAGATGTAGTGCTAGGACACAACCTCACAATCCATACACCTCATGCAGTGTCAGCCTTACTAAATTCTGCCCAAACCAGACATGTCTCATCCGCACGGTTTACAAGGTGGGAATTGGCACTAATGGCCCCTGTAAACATCACCATAAAGAGATGCAGTGCACTAAATCCAGCAACGTGTCTCCCAGGTGTGCCTGGACAGGCACAAAGGGTGGGGGATGAGAGTGATGGTAAAGGAGGATGTGGTACAGACACTGACTCACATGATTGTATGGAATATTTGACCCAAAATTTCACGGCAAGGCCTGACATCAGTGACAACCCACTGGAAGATGTAGATCTTACTTTCTACACTGACGGTAGTTGTCACAGACAGACGGACTCGGGAGACTTGTGTACTGGATACGCAGTCGTAGATGACCAAGGCACCATAGAAGCAGAACCGCTAGGCCCACCTCACTCAGCCCAGGTTGCTGAACTGGTTGCCCTAACCAGAGCATGTGAATTGGCTAAGGGCAAATCAGCCAATATCTATACCGATTCTAGATACGCATTCGGAGTAGTCCATGATTTCGGAGCCCTATGGTGCCTCAGAAATTTCATGACGGCAGCTGGTACACCGGTAGCGCATGCAGCCCACATCAAAAGGCTTCTAACAGCAATACAGGAACCCGACAGAGTGGCTGTTATCAAGTGTAAAGCACATACATATAGCCAAGACCCAGTATCACTTGGTAACAGCCGAGCAGACGAAGCTGCTAAGTTAGCAGCTGGTACCCCCAGACAGACAGACACCACACAACTGATGGTATTTAATACCGTCAACACACAGAAATTGTGTGAAATGCAAAATTTGTGTTCCACACAGGAAAAGGCAGTTTGGAGGGCAAAAGGATATGGCCAGGAGTCCTCAGGACTCTGGACAGATGGGCAGGGTAAACCAGTGGCACCCAGAGCATACCTTCCAAGTTTAGCGGAAGCAGCACATGGGCTGACTCATATGGGCAAGGAAGGGATGTGCAAGTTGGTAAGAGCATATTGGTGCGCCCCAGGATTTTCTTCCCATGCGGGAAAGAGGGCAATGACTTGCCTCACCTGCTTGAGGAAGAATATCGGAAAGGCAATACCAACAGAACCATCTCATATCCCACCTACAGGCGGCCCTTTTCTGGTGATACAAATTGATTTTATACAATTACCCCCTTGTCGAAATTTGAAGTATGTACTAGTTTGTATAGATGTGTTTTCAAATTGGGTCGAAGCATTTCCTGCGGCCACAAATACTGCAATGTTTACTGCTAAGAAAATTGTACAGGAATTTGTGTGTAGATACGGTATCCCTAGAATAATTGAAAGTGATAGGGGTACCCATTTTACAGGTGATGTCTTTCAAGGAATGTGTAAGTTGATGGGAATTGATAGTAAGCTGCACACTCCGTACCGCCCCCAGGCGAGTGCGAAGGTAGAAAGAGTGAACAGCACTATTAAAAATAAATTGAGCAAAGTTATGGCAGAAACAGGATTGACATGGCCAGAAGCTTTGCCCATTGTATTATACAGCATCAGAACCACTCCCAGGTCCCCTCTTAATCTGTCCCCTTTTGAAATTCTGTTCGGTCGACAACCGCATGTTATGATTAACCCTCAGGATGATTTGAAGTGTAACAATGAAGTGACTGTAAAGTATTTGGTTAAGATGAGTAAACAGCTAAGGAATCAGAATGACAATTTGAAGTTGGTGATTCCTGATCTGCCAGATAGTAATTGTCATGACATGAACCTGGGGATTATGTAATGATACGGAATTTTCTACGCTCAGGTTGCCTTATTGACAGATGGGAAGGACCATACCAAGTCTTATTGATTAGCACGACAGCATTGAAGGTTGCCGAGAGAGAGACTTGGGTTCATTCGTCTCATTGTAAGAAGGTTGCTGATCCAGAGAGGTCCCGTGATAAAGAACAGACAGTAGAGGAAGTTGTATCACTGGAGTGTCTGTTTCAGGAGGACTGAGACGGCACCTGAGCATTGAGAATAATAAGATCGGAGGCAGTTGTCGATTCCCTGTTCCCTTTTATTGTTTTTCTCCACTTCCCATCCCATCTCCCTCAACTATTTCTTTCCCCCTTCTCATTCTTCTCCATTTCCTCCTATAAGATGGACTTGCCCCAAGAGACTGTGATCCGGATTTTCCTGTTGACCATGATGTTGACCAGAGCAGTCTGTTCCGGCGAGAGTACCATGGAGGTCGAGAGAGGTTCTGGAATGGGTTCTGATGACAGAGATGGAGGCGTAGATTTCCAAGAACAACATAATCACAGAGTAAAGGCGAGTATCAGAAAACGATCTGGTAGCATTGACAATAGAAGGAATTGTGAAGGATTGTTAGCTGAAGAGAACTGTATCTGTAGACTCTGTGACAGTGTAGTTGAGGATGGGTGCATCAAGAAATGTCAGTCCAGTTTTAATATCCACATGGACCGGCATCCATTGAGTGACTATCACTCCTTAGTGGGTAAAGTGTTAAATCAGACAGATTGTTGGGTATGCTCTCAAGTACCTCAAGGCCATAGCAAATCAGGATTAGTGCCATTCCCTCTAACTATAGGGGAGGTACTTGAGCTAAGTGGTGGGAGGCCGGTGGACAGGAGGTTTAATATCTCCAGTCCTCCTAGTTTGAAGCTCCACCAATATCATGTGGATAGATCCCTAGTATGTTTTAACATTTCCAATCCCCGAAAGCTGGGAAATTGGGAAGTGTCATGGAATAACCAGACCATGACCTTTTCATACAGAGCCGATAGAATGCCTACAGATACAGAACTTATACGCCACATAGCCGGTAGTGGAAAATATTTCCGATATAGGTATACCCTAGGAAGTAGGATCATGAGAGTTGGAGAAGTATCACCAGGATACTGTGCACATATCGTACAAACTGATACGTGTACTAAACAGATGGGAGAATTAGGGTTAGGAGATTTCATATGGAAAATGTGTAATATGGTAATGTCCTACTCCGTCCCATATGTTCTCTCCGATGATGCATATTTCATATGCGGGAGGAAGGCGTATAAGTGGCTTGCCCCAAACTCAGAAGGGTTATGTTATATTGGAAAAGTACTGCCTGAAGTAATGACCGTATCCCACACTAAAATGAAGGATATTCACCGCAGTGCCCAAGCTCCTTATACTCACACTCATTACGAGCACATCGTTAAACGGCACCTGATAGAAAGAACAGAGCATCCGGCCTCTGACCTGATCCATGAATCCACCGGGATTCAATTCCTAATCGCGTTAGATATCACTCGCACCGCCAGAGGAGTGATAAATTATAAATATATATCTGCACTTGCAAATTTATTAGACAATATCACCGAAATGTATGATGACACATTCAGGTATACCGGAAGGGAGCTCCAAGCTTATAAAACAGAACTGGTTCAGCATAGGATGATTCTCAATTATCTCACAGCTGTGACAGGCGGGTATTGTGTTACCCTAGCGACTCAATATGGAATAAAGTGCTGCACGTATATTACAAACAGCACCGAGGACCCGGCCGAGGTCATAGACCAAAAGATGGATGACATTTTGCAATTAAAGTGGGAGTTCCGAAGGAAACACAATCTCACCCTTGCCGCTGTGGGTAATGAGCTGACCGGTTGGGTGTCATGGTTGAACCCGCGAAATTGGTTCTCTGGTTTAGGAGAATGGACCCAAGGTATTATCATGGATGTAGGGAAATTTCTTTTGTGTATTCTGGGTGTCATCATATTGGTCGGTCTGATATTTACATGCGTTCGGGTTTTAACAAAGTGTAAACGTAGCGCCCGAGTGATGAGTTTAAGAAGTGAAGATACCGTAATAACAACGACTGATTTGGTTTATGACCCAACGATAGAGACAATGTTGTGATGAAAATTTGATTCCACGGTCCGTTTCTTTCACCTGTTTCTCCTTTGTTTTCCTCCAAGGTACAAAGACATCCGCTTGGAAGAAGAATTTGACAACCTTTTACACAGACAACTGATGGACTATGCCATAGACCCCCCCATATCCCTAGTACCTTTAATTTTACGCTAGCCCAACACTTTTAGTAAGTCTATGGACATTGAGAAAGCTTTTGCTCGCACTTTGGCAAAAGCCCAAGGAGACTACAGTCAACATGTACATCGAGACAAGACAAGACACAAGACAAGACCTCAATCGGCAAATGTACATTAAACTCACATAGTTTACGACTGCATTTACCATAATTGCTTCTTATCTTCATCTCTACAACCTTCAGGTAATAACACACATAGTCGATAGGGAATATAGGCACAGATATCAGCACTCACATATCCCCCTATTCATGTATCATCAACTAAAATGTGCTCCCCCATTTTGTTGCAACCAAAAGCCGAAAAGAGCTCGGTAAAGTTTGACAGCCCATCCACAGACCCGTACCACGGGATAAGAAGGAATTCAAATGTATACTTCGCAATACCTCGAAGCTTGATTTAAAACACGTACGGCACGATGATACATGACCCCCCAAACATGGATTCATACACACATGCTTCTGCTATCTCACTAGGTCATACCATTTTCCCACCTTCTCCTCTTCTCCCCTACCCAATCATAGAAATGTATTATACATGACATATATTTTTCTCTTTTTGAACTGTTTTAGGAAGTGGCAGTTATTGGTGACTGCCAAAGGGTGGACTGTCAATGTCAGAAAAATATCACGCTGCACATTGCCATATATGCACCTCATGCGTGTGCCCGCTGCACGAGCTCTCCCGTGCGTGCGTATACTCGCGGTTGCGTGCACTCGCAGGCGCACGGTATGCGCATTTACGGTAGAGTTTGTGTGCGTCTAGCGGGCGACTCAATCGTAACATATTTTAGTCATATAATGTATTTTGTAGATTATGGTCCCTTTGATAGAATCTGAAAGTTTAGTTAATATAGTATGTTCGGGGACAGAGAGATTCCTCTTTGTATGATACGAAGGGTCAGACAGGGGTTACACAGTGGTGTTTAGTATCCATCGGAAGAGAATATAATTAGCAATATTCCGGTGTTGGTTTGAAGCGGATTACTCGCTCGTGCGTATAGTTATGGACATAAGAAGTTTATGGACATTTACTATATTTGCACTTTATTACCCATGCTGCGGGAAACCCAGTTTCCCTCCCACCTGAGCAGTTTGAAATAGTCACAGCCCACCTGTATGAACCAACCTATGACCTTTTGTTATAATACAGAGACGAATTCCTGTGTCCAATGAACAATAAGAATGTAGGGACCATTGTACTGTACTGTGTGTAAGTGTATATAAAGACAAGCCGATCTGGGCCAGCTCTCTACTCTTCTCAACGGTTCTCATCACTGATAATCGGGAGCTGGATATCCAGAAAGGCGCTTGCGATTGTTCCCTTTGTGCGTAAGTTCTCTGCAACCATATTTATCTCCTATTTGTTGTAAGCCATTCTCTCTCTCCTTCCCCCTTTAAATATAATTGTGTCTTTGTTGTATTTTAACGTGTAGTAACTCGGTTAGGTATTTTATGTCAGTTTGGTAGTGTATAACTTGTATTGTGTATTCTTTTGCGATTGAACGTTCATTCATTCCCTTAAAAGGTGTTAGACCCTTAGACCGGTATTTGAGTGTTTATTATATTGCTAAAAGGGTTCTCAGAGTGTAAGAGTCGCTCATACAGCTTTTAAACTAACAAGGTTACACTGTGTTGCATTTACACCTTATCACTGCACAAAGGTTTACAATTTAAGTACATTGTTTATGGTATTGTTACAAAGGTTTAACTCTGTGAGCGTCAGCGCCGCTCGTGATCTCCTCGTGGTCTCGAGCGTCCGCTACGCTGATAGCGTATCATTGCGTCAGTCGGCAGCCTATAGCGTGCTTGCCTTTACGCTGTAAGCCGTGAGCGAACGTGCCGCTCGTGCGTCTTGTCCACGGCTAAGCGTTTGTACACTACGTGTGTACTCTTACGGTATTCCAAACGCCAATTGCGTACTGTGTTCATTAACCTTTTAGAGTGTTTAATATAGGATATATTATAGGCTTTATCATACTGATAACTTATGACCTATAGCGATCATCAAAACATACATTGCAATCCCAAAGGAGAGTGTACCCATGGTTGGGTAACACATCTAATTTCAATGAGCGATCATATTCCACCAGACGCCCTAGAACACGAAAAAGACAATGGGATAATACCGCTTCAGGCACGTCCAACAGTGATTCTGATAATCATAACTCTTCAGTACCTTCCACCAGTGGCCATTTCCCTTTAGGGGTACAGACCAGACCGGACGCAAGTCCCTGACCAGGAAGAGGACGCGGAGGGCGGGGCAGAATGAAAGACAACAAGGGCACAAGACCGCCAAGACGTTGACGGACATTGTCTATAATTTATCATCTGCCCCCCTCACTGACATTGAGATAAAAGTTCTTTCGAAGGGCCTTTCGTTCATACCTACCTCAGAACCTGACCCTCTACAGTGGAAAGTCGATGTGGCGCGTCTTAACAGGACATTACGTTTGAAAGAACATTTCGGTTCAGGAGGGTTAAGTTCAACAACACAAGAGACTATTCCAGCACAACTCAAGAAACTAACTCCTAGATCTAAATTTGATCCAGTGTCCTATAATTCTTCTATTCGAACATTCACTCGATTGTTGGAGCAGTCAGTACCCTCGGGGCCCCAAGAGCCACACTATCATCCTAATATGTCCAAGGATGAGAGAGAAGCTCTCAAAAGTTTGGCACAGAGGACTGATCTTGTAATACGTAAAGCGGACAAGGGGGGATCCGTAGTGGTCCAAGATTTAAGCGATTATGTTTCAGAATGTAATAAACAACTGACAGATGAGAGCACGTATGAGTTGCTCCCTAAGGACCCCACTTTGATTTATAAGCGGGAACTGGATGCATTCTTGCAACAGGCAGTCACGGATGGTGATATTTCATCAGAGGTTTTTACAGCCTTGAGGGTAGAATTTCCCCGGGTACCGCTATTTTACACGGTCCCGAAAATACATAAATCACTTAAACACCCACCGGGCCGACCCATAGTGTCTGCCAGGGAATAATTGTTTCACCCTGTTTCCGCTTATTTAGATGCCTATTTAAACCCATGTGTGCAGGCCATACCTTCTCATTTAAAGGACACAACTGCTTTACTGTTACAATTACAACAATTGGCCCGTTGCCTGATACGTTCACTATGTGTAGTGCTGATGTAACCAGCCTCTACACTTGCATCCCGCATGATGCAGGTGTGGAGGCTGTTAAGGCATTAATAACTGATAATGTATTATACAAAGGTCCACCAATAGAATTGTTTTTACAATTATTATTGTTAATTCTGACTAGGAATTATTTTACCTTTAATGGTAAACATTACCGTCAGTTAAAGGGGTGTGCGATGGGGTCCCCGGTGGCCCCGTCGTATGCTAATTCATTTATGTATCATATTGAGCAACGTATGATTTATGACAATGTACTAGTGAGGGATCAAGTCTTTTATTATAAGAGATATATAGATGACTTGCTGTTATTTTGGGAGGGCCCAACAGAGAATCTAGAGTTATTTTTTGAAGCACACAACAAGTCTGATAGCTGTGTAAAATTTACCTTTGAGCACAGTAAAAGTTCCATCCATTTTTTGGATGTGCATATTAAACATCAGGATGGCACTATAGGAACTTCATTATTTGTTAAGCCAACAGATAGGAATTCATTACTGGCACATGATAGTTTTCATCCGCTCCCATTAAGAAAGGGATTACCGTATTCACAATTTTTAAGAGCACGGAGAATCACCTCAGACCCAATAGAGACTGAAGAAACCATTGATTTGATGGTGGATAAATTTATAGAGAGAGGGTATCCCAGAAAAGAGTTAAATAAATTGAAGCAGAAAGTTCTTAATATATCTAGGGACGAAGCATTAAGGGGGAAGTTGTCAAATCCCAAGAATAGACAACCTAAGGAAACTAAAGTCATCCCTTGGGTCAATAAATATACTGTTAACACCAATTACACCACGAAAAAGGCTAAAAAACATTGGCCTATAGTTTCAACAGATACTGATTTACCGGCCTTGAACAATACTCGGTTACTCCCTAGTTATACTAGAGGCAGAAATCTTGCAGATAAATTAGTTAAATTGGATGTGTTCCCTCTAACTAGGACGGAACAGATGCATTTTCTGAGACCAAAATTGGGATGTTATCGCTGTCTTGGATGTTCAGCATGTAATATACTGATGACGGGACCTATGTTCCATCACCCCTCTACGGGTAGGAAATTCAGTTTATATCATCGCCTTACCTGTACAACAACACATGTCATATACATGCTCAAGTGCCCGTGCGGATTGGCGTACATTGGGAAAACCCAAAGACAATTCCGGGACCGTATGGCTGGACATAGAAGTGCTATCAAACAAGCCCTAGAAAAGGGCGTTAGTGATCAGCCAGTGGCTCGCCACTGGTTGCCCACCAGACGTAGCCCGACCAGCGTTAGGGCAATGTTGATAGTTCATGTCCCCATTTCACATAGAGGAGGAAATAGGGGAAAAACTTTATTGCAGTTGGAAACTAAATGGATATTTAAATTAAGTACAATAGCGCCAGGAGGATTGAATGAGAATTTGGGATTGCAATGTATGTTTTGATGATCGCTATAGGTCATAAGTTATCAGTATAAAAACCGGTATCCTGCTATAAGTTATTAATCCAGTGTTAGATAGACATGTCTTTTAATATTTGTTATGTCTGGTGTTGGTTGTATTTCACAAAGTTTGTCTTGATTAGGTATATCCACACGATCGTATGTATCCTTTAGTAATGCTTATGTCTGTATTTTGTTATAGTACATCACTATGGCAACCGACGTCACGACGTCAGCTCGCCTGTCCGGCGCCGTTTGTACACGTCACTTTTGAGTTCCCACTATGTCCATAGCGGAGAGCGGGCGGTCAGCGGCTAAGGACAGGTGAGTATGATTAATCAATTTTAGATAGGATTGTCCTGCCTATATAAGTGTTATGTTGATATTGTCTGTTTGTGATGTGCTGTCCCTGACGACGGGGTATATCCCCGAAATGCCGTTGGAAAATAAACTTTTATAAAGCTCTGAACAAGTCTGTATGAGTGCCGCCGTTGCTTTGTGACTATATATATATATATATATATAGATGAAAGGCAAGATGGCCCGGCACTCCCTTATACCTTGTGGAAGTAATGGCTGCGGTGCCCTCCCTGTGACCGTGGTCACTATATGCACAGGTAAAAAGAAGGCGGCACTCAGTCAGACTATCTTCAGAAAATATAGGTCATTTATTTAGACCAAAAGGCCGACATGTTTCGGGGTGAACCCCCGTCCTCAGGGCCAAATACAGCAAAAGAACAGAACACGTGAAAATGACATACATAAATACCGACAACCATCAAACCTAAACATACTCACCTGTTCGTCGGCGCCGCCGCCAGCCTCCTCGCCACGCTGGCTTCCGCATCATGGAATGACGTCGTACAGCGTCGCGAAGCGATGACACGACGGGGGAGCCAACCGAACAGGAGAGTAACCATGGCAACAGCCCAGCGCGTCCCGAAGGCGCCGCTGCAGCAATCATCCTGTGGTAATAATACACCATTATGTGAAAAACATACGTTTAAAAAAATAAGATTTTACTTACCGATAAATCTATTTCTCGTAGTCCGTAGTGGATGCTGGGGACTCCGTCAGGACCATGGGAATTAGCGGCTCCGCAGGAGACAGGGCACAAAACTAAAGCTTTAGGATCAGGTGGTGTGTACTGGCTCCTCCCCCTATGACCCTCCTCCAAGCCTCAGTTAGGATACTGTGCCCGGACGAGCGTACACAATAAGGAAGGATATTGAATCCCGGCTAAGACTCATACCAGCCACACCAATCACACCGTATAACTTGTGATCTAAACCCAGTTAACAGTATGACAAACGTAGGAGCCTCTGAACAGACGGCTCACAACAATAACAACCCGATTTTTTTGTAACAATAACTATGTACAAGTATTGCAGACAATCCGCACTTGGGATGGGCGCCCAGCATCCACTACGGACTACGAGAAATAGATTTATCGGTAAGTAAAATCTTATTTTCTCTGACGTCCTAAGTGGATGCTGGGGACTCCGTCAGGACCATGGGGATTATACCAAAGCTCCCAAACGGGCGGGAGAGTGCGGATGACTCTGCAGCACCGAGTGAGAGAACTCCAGGTCCTCCTAAGCCAGGGTGTGCCCCTGACCAAGTAGCAGCTCGGCAAAGTTGTAAAGCCGAGACCCCTCGGGCAGTCGCCCAAGATGAGCCCACCTTCCTTGTGGAATGGGCATTTATATATTTTGGCTGTGGCAGTCCTGCCACAGAATGTGCAAGCTGAATTGTACTACACATTCAACTAGCAATCGTCTGCTTAGAAGCAAGAGCACCCAGTTTTTTGGGTGCATACAGGATAACAGCAAGTCAGTTTTCCTGACTCCAGCCGTCCTGGAAATCTATATTTTCAGGGCCCTGACAACATCTAGCAACTTGGAGTCCTCCAAGTCTCTAGTAGCCGCAGGTACCACAATAAGCTGGTTCAGATGAAACGCTGACACCACCTTAGGGAGAAACTGGGGACGAGTCCGCAGCTCTGCCCTGTCCGAATGGACAATCAGATATGGGCTTTTGTGAGACAAAGCCGCCAATTCTGACACTCGCCTGGCCGAGGCCAGGGCCAACATCATGGTCACTTTCCATGTGAGATATTTCAAATCCACAGATTTGAGCGGTTTAAACCAACGTGATTTGAGGAATCCCAGGACTACGTTGAGATCCCACAGTGCCACTGGAGGCGCAAAAGGGGGTTGTATATGCAGTACTCCCTTGTCAAATTTCTGGACTTCAGGAACTGAAGCCAATTCTTTCTGGAAGAAAATCGACAGGGCCGAAATTTGAACCTTAATGGACCCCAATTTGAGGCCCTTAGACACTCCTGTTTGCAGGAAATGCAGGAATCGACCGAGTTGAAATTTCTTCGTGGGGCCTTCCTGGCCTCACACCACGCAACATATTTTCGCCACATGTGGTGATAATGTTGTGCGGTCACCTCCTTCCTGGCTTTGACCAGGGTAGGAATGACCTCTTCCGGAATGCCTTTTTTCCCTTAGGATCCGGCGTTCAACCGCCATGCCGTCAAACGCACCCGCGGTAAGTCTTGGAACAGACATGGTACTTGCTGAAGCAAGTCCCTTCTTATCGGCAGAGGCCCTGAGTCCTCTGTGAGCATCTCATGAAGTTCCGGGTACCAAGTCCTTCTTGGCCCATCCGGAGCCACGAGTATAGTTCTTACTCCTCTACGTCTTATAATTCTCAGTACCTTTGGTATGAGAAGCAGAGGAGGGAACACATACACCGACTGGTACACCCATGGTGTTACCAGAACGTCCACAGCTATTTCCTGAGGGTCTCTTGACCTGGCGCAATACCTGTCCAGTTTTTTGTTCAGGCGGGATGCCATCATGTCCACCTTTGGTCTTTCCCAACGGTGCACAATCATGTGGAAACAACTTCTCGATGAAGTCCCCACTCTCCCGGGTGGAGGTCGTGCTGAGGAAGTCTGCTTCCCAGTTGTCCACTCCCGGAATGAAAACTGCTGACAGAGCTATCACATGATTTTCCGCCCAGCGAAGAATCCTTGCAGTTTCTGCCATTGTCCTCCTGCTTCTTGTGCCGCCCTGTCTGTTTACGTGGGCGACTGCCGTGATGTTGTCCCACTGGATCAATACCGGCTGACCTTGAAGCAGAGGTCTTGCTAAGCTTAGAGCATTGTAAATTGCTCTTAGCTCCAGTATATTTATGCGGAGAGAAGTCCCCAGACTTGATCACACTCCCTGGAAATTTTTTCCCTGTGTGACTGCTCCCCAGCCTTTCAAGCTGGAATCCGTGGTCACCAGGACCCAGTCCTGAATGCATAACTGTGGCACTTTAGTAGATGAGCACTCTGCAGCCACCACAGAAGAGACACCCTTGTCCTTGGAGACAGGGTTATCCGCTGATGCATCTGAAGATGCGATCCGGACCATTTGTCCAGCAGATCCCACTGAAAAGTTATTGCGTGAAATCTGCCGAATGGATTCGCTTCGTAAGAAGCCACCATTTTTCCCAGGACCCTTGTGCAATGATGCACTGACACTTTTCCTGGTTTTTGGAGGTTCCTGACTAGCTCGGATAACTCCCTGGCTTTCTCCTCCGGGAGAAACACCTTTTTCTGGACTGTGTCCAGAATCATCCCTAGGGACAGCAGACGTGTCGTCGGAGACAGCTGCGATTTTGGAATATTTAGAATCCACCCGTGCTGTCGTAGAACTACTTGAGATAGTGCTACTCCGACCTCCAACTGTTCTCTGGACCTTGCCCTTATCAGGAGATCGTCCAAGTAAGGGATAATTAAGACGCCTTTTCTTTGAAGAAGAATCATCATTTCGGCCATTACCTTGGTAAAGACCCGGGGTGCCGTGGACAATCCAAACGGCAGCGTCTGAAACTGATAGTGACAGTTTTGTACCACGAACCTGAGGTACCCTTTGTGAGAAGGGCAAATTTGGACATGGAGGTAAGCATCCTTGATGTCCAGGGACACCATATAGTCCCCTTCTTCCTGGTTCGCTATCACTGCTCTGAGTGACTCCATTTAGAATAGGTCTCACCGAGCCGTCTGGCTTCAGTACCACAATATAGTGTGGAATAATACCCCTTTACTTGTTGTAGGAGGGGTACTTTGATTATCACCTGCTGGGAATACAGCTTGTGAATTGTTTCCAATACTGCCTCCCTGTCGGAGGTAGACGTTGGTAAAGCAAACTTCAGGAACCTGCGAGGGGGAGACGTCTCGAATTTCCAATCTGTACCCCTGGGATACTACTTGTAGGATCCAGGGGTCCACTTGCGAGTGAGCCCACTGCGTGCTGAAACTCTTGAGACGACCCCCCACCGCACCTGTTTGTACGGCCCCAGCGTCATGCTGAGGACTTGGCAGAAGCGGTGGAAGGCTTCTGTTCCTGGGAATGGGCTGCCTGCTGCAGTCTTCTTCCCTTACCTCTATCCCTGGGCAGATATTATGGGGACGAAAGGACTGAGGCTGAAAAGACTATGTCTTTTTCTGCTGAGATGTGACTTGGGGTAAAAAAGGTGGATTTTCTAGCTGTTGCCGTGGCCACCAGGTCCGATGGACCGACCCCAAATAACTCCTCCCCTTTATACGGCAATACTTCCATGTGCCGTTTGGAATCTGCATCACCTGACCACTGTCGTGTCCAGAAACATCGTCTGGCAGATATGGACATCGCACTTACTCTTGATGCCAGAGTTTCGCACATATAGAAATGCATCTTTTAAATGCTCTATAGTCAATAAAATACTGTCCCTGTCAAGGGTATCAATATTTCCAGTCAGGGAATCCGACCAAGCCACCCCAGCGCTGCCCATCCAGGCTGAGGCGATCGCTGGTCGCAGTATAACACCAGTATGTGTGTATATACTTTTTAGGATATTTTCCAACCTCCTATCAGTTGGCTCCTTGAGGGCGTCCGTATCTGGAGACGGTAACGCCACTTGTTTTTATAAGCGTGTGAGCGCCTTATCCACCCTAAGGTGTGTTTCCCAACGCGCCATAACTTCTGGCGGGAAAAGGTATACCGCCAATAATTTTTTATCGGGGGAAACCCACGCATCATCACACACTTCATTTAATTTATCTGATTCAGGAAAAACCACATGTAGTTTTTTCACACTCCACATAATACCCTTTTTTGTGGTACTTGTAGTATCAGAAATATGTAACATCTCCTTCATTGCCCTTAACAAGTAACGTGTGACCCTAAAGGAAAATACGTTTGTTTCTTCACCGTCGACACTGGAGTCAGTGTCCGTGTCTGTGTCTGTGTCGACCGACTGAGGTAAAAGGACGTTTTAACGCCCCTGACGGTGTTTTAGACGCCTGGACAGGTACTAATTGGTTTGCCGGCCGTCTCATGTCGTCAACCGACCTTGCAGCGTGTTGACATTATCACGTAATTCCTTAAATAAGCCATCCATTCCGGTGTCGACTCCCTAGAGAGTGACATCACCATTACCGGCAATTGCTCCGCCTCCTCACCAACATCGTCCTCATACATGTCGACACACAAGTACCGACACACAGCACACACACAGGGAATGCTCTGATAGAGGACAGGACCCCACTAGCCCTTTGGGGAGACAGAGGGAGAGTTTGCCAGCACACACCAAAAACGCTATATTATACAGGGACAACCTTTATATAAGTGTTTTTCCCTTATAGCATTTTAATATATATATACATATCGCCAAATAAGTGCCCCCCCTCTCTGTTTTACCCTGTTTCTGTAGTGCAGTGCAGGGGAGAGCCTGGGAGCCTTCCCACCAGCCTTTCTGTGAGGGAAAATGGCGCTGTGTGCTGAGGAGAATAGGCCCCGCCCCCTTTTCGGCGGGCTTCTTCTCCCGTTTTTCTGAGACCTGGCAGGGGTTAAATACATCCATATAGCCTCCAGGGGCTATATGTGATGTATTTTTAGCCAGAATAAGGTATTATACATTGCTGCCCAGGGCGCCCCCAGCAACGCCCTGCACCCTC